>NC_092165.1:28551257-28656257 GCF_045791955.1 Oncorhynchus clarkii lewisi
GCTGCAGAGATGGTTCTCCCATCTACACAGAGGAACTCTAGAGCTCTGTCAGAGTGACCATCAGGTTTCTGTTCACCTCCCTAATCAAGACCCTTCTCCCCCGATTGCTCAGTTTTGCCGGGCGGCCAGCTCTAGGAAGAGTCTTGGTGGTTGCAAACTTCTTCCATTTAAGAATGATGGAGGCCACTGTGTTTTTGGGGACCTTCAATGCTGAAGACATTTTTTGGTACCCTTCCCCAGATCTGTGCCTCGACACAATCCTGTCTCAAAGCTCTACGGACAATTCCTTCGACCGAAAGGCTTAGTTCTTGCTCTGACATGCACAGTCAACTGTGGGACCTTATATAGACCGACCGGTATGTGGTTTCACAAATCATGTCCAATCAATTGAATTTACCACAGGTGGACTCCAAGTTGTAGAAACATCTCAAGGAGGATCAATGGAAACAGGATGCACCTGAGCTCAATTTCGAGTCTCATAGCAAAGGGTCTGAAATACTTATGTAAATAACTTTCTTTTGTTTTTAATACATTTGCTAACATTTGTAAAAACCTGTTTTTTGGTTTATCATTATGGGGTATTGTGTGTAGATTGCTGAGGAAATTGTTTTATTTAATCCTTTGTAGAAGAAGGCTGTAACGTAACAAAATGTAGAAAAGGTTAAAGGGTCTGAATACATTCCGAAGACACTGTACATATCTACCTCAATTACTTTGTACCCCTGCACATGTATAGAGCTCAATGTGTATTTATTCCTTGTTTTAGTATTATTTTATTATTTTATTTTTCTCTCTGCATTGTAAGCAAGCATTTCACTTTTAGTCTACACCTGTTGTTTACGAAGCATGTGACAAATACCATTTTATTTGATTTTAATTTGAGAGAGGAGAAATCGAAGGGGGAGAGAGTGCGAAGGGAGATGGGGAGAGAGAGTGGGCGCGAGCTGGAGAGAGGGAGCGAGCTGGAGAGGGGGAGAGAGCTGGAGAGGGGGAGAGAGCTGGAGAGGGGGAGAGAGCTGGAGAGGGGGAGAGAGCTAGAGAGGGGGAGAGAGCTAGAGAGAGGGAGCGAGCAAGACGCGGAGAGCTAAAGAGAATCAGAGGGAGAGTGCTGCGTGCTCCAGCCGCTATCCAAACAACCCACTCTGCCATCCATCACTAGAAAGCACCATGACCTTCACTCTAGGAGAGGAGCGCTCTGCTTCACACACACACAAATCACTCACACACACACACACCTGTGTGACAGTCACACATACACATTCTTAGACACGCGCACAGACAGACACACACCACACACTCCGCTAACTCCTCTCACCATCTTCCCTATATATCCTGTCCTGTAGGGTCCATGTGAGACGGACAGACAAGGTGGGGACAGAGGCAGCCTTCCACCCTATAGAGGAGTACATGGTACATGTAGAGGACCATTTCCAACACCTAGCCAGGCGCATGCTAGTGGACAAGAAGAGAGTCTACTTGGCCACTGACGACCCCTCACTACTCCAGGAGGCCAAGGCTAAGTGCGTATGCCTGGCTGTGTGTGCGTGTGTTTCTTTGCGTACGTGTGTGTGTGTGTCTACGTGCCGCCGGCAGTGTGGGTGTGTGTGTTTGCAGGACTGCCTTGTGGTATTCTGGACCTGTTTGTGATGACGAGAAGCTGTATTTGATGTGTGCTCCAAAGTACTGACAATACAAAGAATGAATGCCATATGCACGTTGACATCTGTATGGTCCTTTAGCTCTCTGACTGACTCTGTCTCTGTGTGTGTCTCAGGTACCCAGAATATGAGTTCATCAGTGATAACTCCATCTCGTGGTCTGCGGGGCTGCATAACCGCTACACCGAGAACTCTCTGAGAGGAGTCATCCTAGATATTCACTTCCTGTCCCAGACCAACTTCCTGGTCTGCACCTTCTCCTCACAGGTGACCTTTCACCTCCTACCTTACCTACTCCTCTTCCTCCTCCCCTTTCTTCTCCTCATTCTCTTCCTCAAAACTTTTCTTTGGGAAGGCCCATACAATAGTAAGACCTAAGTAATACGCCATTGAGTGATACTGTACCATAACTACTGCCTTTTCCTGGTCAGGTCACAAGGTCCTACCCATAATCACCACCATAGAACCATAGGTCCTATGTAGCTCAGTTGGTAGAGCATGACGCTTGCAATGCCAGGATGGTGGGTTTGATTCCCGGGACCACCTGTGCGTAAAATGTATGCACGCATGACTGTAAGTCGCTTTGGATAAAATTGTCTGCTCAATGGAATGTATTATTATTAGCCTCAATTCGTCAGTGCATGGACTCTACTCAAACCGGTGCGCCTGGCACCCTTGTCTTGCCCCTTCACCTTCTGAATGGCACACATGCACAATACATGTCTCAAGGCTTAAATATCCTTATTTAACCCGTCTCCTCCCATTTATCTACACTGATTGAAGTGGATTTAACAGGTGACTGCAATAAGGAATCATAGCTTTTACCTGGATTCACCTGGTCAGTCTGTCATGGAAAGAGCAGGTGTTCCTAATGTTTTGTACACTCAGTGTGTGTGTGTGTGTGTGTATATATATATACAGTACCAGTGAAAGGTTTGGACACCCCTACTCATTCCATTCCACATTGTAGAATAATAGTGAAGACATCAAAACTATGAAATAACACATATGGAATCATGTAGTAACCAAAAAAGTGTTAAACAAATCAAAATATATTTATATTTGAGTTTCTTCAAAGTAGCCACTCTTTGCCTTGATGACAGTTTTGCACACTCTTGGCATTCTCTCAACCAGCTTCATGAGGTAATCACCTGGAATGCATTTCAATTAACAGGTGTGCCTTGTTAAAAGTTCATTTGGAATTTATTTTCTTCTTAATGCATTTGAGCCAATCAGTTGCGTTGTGACAAGGTAGGGGTGGAATACAGAAGATAGCCCTATTTGGTAAAATATCAAGTCCATATTATGGCAAGAACAGCTCAAATAAGCAAAGAGAAACAACAGTCCATCATTACTTTAAAACATGAAGATCAGTCAATCCGGAAAACTTCTAGAACTATGAAAGTTTCTTCAAGTGCAGTCACAAAAACCATCAAGCGCTATGATGAAACTGGCTCTAATGAGGACCGCCACAGGAAAGGAAGATCCAGAATTACCTCTGCTGCAGAGGATGAGTTCATTAGTTACCAACCTCAAAAATCGGCAATTAACTGAAATCTCTGAGTCTCATAGTGAAGGATCTGAATACTTATGTAACTAAGGTATTTCTAAACACCTGTTTTCTCTTTGTCATTATGGGGTATTATGTGTAGATCGATGAGGGGAAAAAATAATTGGATCCATTTTAGAATAAGTCTGTAACGTAACAAAATGTGGAAAAGTAGAGGGGTCTGAATAATTTCCGAATGCACCGTATATTAGCCTCTGTGTTCCATTTCTCATGCGGTCCTGTATATTGTGTTGTGCTCCTGCTCCAGGTGTGCCGTGTGGCCTATGAGATCATGCAGACCCTCCATCCTGACGCCTCATCTCATTTCCACTCCCTGGATGACATCTACTACTTCGGGGGCCAGAACGCCCACAACCAGCTAGCCGTGTACGCCCACCAGCCCCGGAGCTCCGACGACATCCCCCTAGAGCCCGGCGACCTGATCGGGGTGGCGGGGAACCACTGGGACGGCAACTCCAAGGGCATCAACCGCAAGACGGGCCGCACCGGCCTCTACCCGTCCTACAAGGTGAAGGAGAAGATCGAGACCGTAAAGTATCCCACGTACCCCGAGGCAGACAAGATGCTGAATCAGTAGAGAGAGACTGAGATACAGACTGCTGCCCAGACAGACACTGCTAACTTATGAGAGAAAACGTGGACCTTTAGCCCGAGAGAGGGGACGAAGGGGAATGCACTTTGAATGAGTGTGGGTCTTGGTCAGTTGAAGTGTGTATGAGTGCGTGTGTGTGTGTGTGCGCGTTTGTGAAATGCGGCATGTGGAGTATCTACAGGGTATCTGACTTACTCCTCACCAACCTGACCCTCCGGGACTAGGACCCTCCAGTGACTAACTCCTCACCAACCTGACCCTCCGGGACTAGGACCCTCCAGTGACTAACTCCGTCAGGGGGGTAAAATAAAAGACTACAATTAGCAAAGAAATGAAAGAAAATAAGGAATAAACAAATGATAGCACTCCGGTGGAATGATGAAGGGATCGCCCAATCAGAGCTCTTTATTTAAATAATAGTTGAAATGACTGAGAAACCTCAGAATGATGACTGAAAAAAGAACTACAAAGAGAACTAATTGTGAACTGTAAGAGCCGACAAACAAACTCTTGACTTTCGCCTCTCCCCCTGTGCTGTTCTCTTCTCTTCTTGTGGACATTGGTTGTAGCCAATTGTTTTCTTCCTTCTTTCCTTCCTGCCCCTGTTTCCTCTCCTCCTTTCACTCCTTTCTTCACTCACTCCGTTTCAACTTACGCCAACTCATGCATTTTTTCTGGCCCACCCTCTTAATTTTTCACCGCCATATTGTGCTTTTGGATAAGTGATTTTAATGTTTTTAGTTGTTGTCGTTGGTGTGTGCGAGAGTGTGCGAGTGTGTGATCATTCAAGCATGTGTGTGGGGTGTGTGTGAGTCCAAATAGGGTGCCTACTAAGGAAAATGGCTTCTGTACTTCTTCTCTCCAAGTGTCTCTGTTTTTGTTCGTGTCAAAGTGACGTCAGAGCCATAAGGACCCAGGCCTTGCCATGCAGATACTGCACATGCAGAATAATACATACTGTACATAATAGAGAAAACGGTATATGCAGAATACTGTATATGCAGAATACCACATTCAGAATACTGTATATGCAGAATACTACATGTAGGATACTGTATATGCAGAATACTACATGTAGAATAATGTATATGCAGAATACCACATTCAGAATACTGTACATACAGAATACGACATGCATAATAGAGAACTGTATATGCAGAATACTGTATATGCAGAATACTATATATGCAGAATGCTGTATATGCAGAAAACCGTACACTCCAGTCCAGACTCACTTAACTGTGTCTTACTCATTTTCTGTTGTTCATGTCCTTTTTAAAATGTTATTTTAATGTTATTGAATTTGAAAGAAAAATGAAAATTGACAACTACACTTTAAAAGATTACAAACAATGATTATTTACGTATGATGATGATAGCATTGATGAAGATGATGATTAACGAAGAATATGATTATTGTCCACCATGAAGACATGTTCATATTTTATGTTTCTGGGCATTGTCTTTGATAAAAGCAGATCAAATAAAGTGATCGGCTCAACTTGTTTGTGTTTCTGTTTCCACAGTCCACTCAAATGCTTTGTTGTTCAGAGTAGAGCAAGTGTACCTATTAAGCCCAACGAAATCTAAGTTTAGACATTTCTAACAGATACTGCCCTAATTTTGTGTAAGAAAAGTGGATATAAACTGAAAGATGAATCTCTCTCGTGAAGTTTAATGACTTTACTTACAACATGTTTTAATAAGACGTACAAATATTTGATCAAAAGTGAACCGTCCAGGCTGGGCTTGATGGTTACCGAGTGTACCCTTTAAGCCCATGGGTGTTCCACATAAGCCCACCTCTTAAATAATCCATTTTAATTCATTTCAAAACTTACAAACGGACATTTATTATGTAAAATTACATTCTATTAATCTCACCTAAAGTTATTTAAATAAACTGATAATTACTATTCATCGTGACAGTAGCACTCATAACAAGGGTTATCCACAGAGATCAATGTGGACTTAGACTTTTGTTCTTGCCAACCAGTGCACACCTGATTCAGCTAATCATAGACTTCAATCAAGATATGATTAGTTGAATCAGGTGTGTTATTGCTTGGTTAGAACACAAACCTGCACCCACATTGGCGCTCTGGATAAGAAGCCATGCAACAAAGGCCATAACGCAAACAACTTTCAATGAATGATCTGAAAGCTGATTCACATTTGCTGTACTGCTATTGTTTTTGGTTAGTTCAAATTTTGTTTCTGAGGCCAATCTGAAGACAGATTCAAATCTCCCTTTCTACTGTGTATTACAAAGGTACAGGTGGTGGACCAAAAACAGAATCATCTGGATGAATGAAAAACAACAATATCACAATGCCCCCACCCAAAAGTGCATGAGCCCAATAGTCATCTTCTTGTCCCTTGTTTGTTTGTATTTTTATCCACCTCTTGTAGGTTTTCTATTCCTGTTATTCCTCAACCCTGGTCTTACAGTATTCTCTCTCTGCGTCAACGACTACCTGTCCACTCCAAACGTCTTGGAGAGAGTACAGAGGTTTCTAATTGTTGCTAATCTTGGTAAAGGCACCATGGCTAGATACACAATATGCCTAGCTGTAGTTTGTATGTGTTTAAATCAACTTAAATCTGAACAAAAAAAACATTTATGCTCATGTTCTTTGAATATTAGGGATATCAACACACTATCCCCATGTGTTTCTATGCAAACTGAGCTTAATAGGAGCATACCGAGCTTAATTGGAACAAATCAAATCGTACAACTCCGTGGGATGCTTACTTACAAGCCCTTAACCAACAATGCAGTTTTAAGAAAATTGAGTTAAGAAGTTATTTACTAAATAAAATATAGTAAGCATATATTTTTATAACAATATATGTATATCCATATATACAGGGGTTACCGGTACCGAGTCAATGTGTGGGGGTACAGGTTAGTCGAGGTAATTTGTACATGTAGGTAGGGGTAAAGTGACTATGCATAGATCATTAACAACAGTGATTTATGGTGAAAACAACAGAATAGCAAAGTCTACCCATAAAATATTTGGAAACCAATGGTTTGGGGTATAAATATACACTATAGACTTAAATATTATTTGAAGTTAGTATTGATCATGTTGAACAATATTGCTACATTGTCATTTACATTCTGTATAGAGGGAGTGTTTTTGTGCTTTAAACTCACCTGAGATAAAAGTCAAATTTACACAAAAATTGCATCTATGTATAACAATGCAATGTTAATTTAACAGTTAAATAATCTGTGTCTGCCTGAAATCTATTATCTTGTTGTAGTTGACCGAGTTATGTTGCTACTGTGAGCCTGTGACATGCAGGCACGATTTGCTAGCATGAAAACCCATATTTTCAATTGGCAAGAAGGGGTAATGAATTCTCATGAAATATGCTATTGTGCATATATCATCAGCACATTCATCTCTTAATTTTAGATAAAGTAAGATCACTGAGAAGGTACTAAAAATATCTGAAAGATGTGTTTATCTGAGGGTAGCCTCAACACCAATGTTTTTTTGCAGCTTTGAAATTAGCCGCGAGTGGGAATTTAAACATAATTGTAAATAACTTAAAATAGACATTTTGAAATGTTTATTCTTCATATTCATCATATCCAGCACCACCCCAACATCAGCATATGTGAAAATGGTGCGTTTCTATGTTTTGTAGTAAAAAAAGATAGAGGAAGATAAGTGTTTCCAATGACATCGTCAACCAATTAGTAGACAATTACTAAGCAATTAGTAGGCAATGCCTACTCTTAATTGGTTCAAATCACACAATGCATACCGATGATGTTATTGGAAACACTTACTTTCCTCTATCTTTTTTACTACAAAACATAGGAACTTGACATTTTCACATGTTGATGTTAGTGTCGTGCTGGAGATGGAAAATATACATTTTTACATTTTAAAAATGTCCCTTTAATAACAAAATATCTGATTGGTTTAGAATATAATATGTTATTGATACAGTGCTTTCAGAAAGTATTCATACCGCTTGACTTATTCCACATGTTGTTGTGATAGAGCCCGAATTAAAAATGGATGAAAAAACACACAATACCCCATAATGACAAAGTGAAAACAATTCTTTTTGTATTTATTGAAAATTAAATACAGAAATGTCTAATTTACTTACAGTACCAGTCAAACGTTGACACACCTACTCATTCAAAGGTTTTCCTTTATTTTTACTATTTTCTACGTTGTAGAATAATAGGGAAGACATCAATAACATATATGATGTAACACATATGATGTAACACATATGGAATCGTGTAGTAGTAACCAAAAAAGTGTTAAACAAATCAAAATAGATTTTTAGCTTATTCAAAGTAGCCACCCTTTGCTATGATGACAGATTTGCACACACTTGGCATTGACAGCCCCTGAGTCAATATACACTAAGTATACCAAACATAAGGAACACCTTAATATTGAGTTTAAAAGTCAAAACTGTAAACTAGGCCTCTCAAGAACATTCAATGTTGTCTTGGTAAGCAACTCCAATATACATTTGGCCTTGTGTTTTTCTCACTGTGATCCAGGTTTTCCTCTAGGATTTTGCCTATTCCGATTATTTTTATAATTTAAAAAATTCCCCAGTCCTTGCCGATGACAAGCATACCCATAACATGATGCAGCCACCACTATGCTTGAAAATATGAAAGTGGAACTCAGTGATGAACTCAGTGATGTGTTGTGTTGGATTTTTGCCAAATCTCTACAGGCTTCCTTCTTTTCACTCTGTCATTTAGGTTAGTATTGTGGAGTAACTACAATGTTGTTGATCCATCCTCTGTTTTCTCCTATCACATCCATTATACTCTGTAACTGTTTTAAAGTCACCATTGGCCTCATGGTGAAATCCCTGAACGCTTTCCTTCCTCTCTGGCAATTGAGTTAAGAAGGACAACTGTAAATCTTTGTAGTGACTGAGTGTATTGATACACAATCCAAAGTGTAATGAATAACTTTACCATGCTCAAAGGGATATTCAATGTATGCTTTTTATTTGTACCCATCTACCTATAGGTGCCCTTCTTTGCCAGGCATTGGAAAAACTCCCTGGTCTTTGTGATGGAATCTGTGTTTGAAATTCACTGCTCGACTGAAGGGCCTTACAGATAATTGTGTGTGGGGTACTTAGGTTGTCATTCAAAAATATTATTAATACTATTATTGCACACAGAGTCCATGCAACTTATGTAACTTGTTTAAGCACATTTTTACTCCTGAACTTATTTAGGTTTGCCATAAGGGGTTGAATACTATTGACTAAAGACATTTTATCTTTACATTTTTTATTCATTTGTAAAACATCTAAAAACATAATTCCACTTTTACATTATGGGGTATTGTGTGTAGGCCAGTGACACAACATCTCAATTTAATCCATTTTAAATTAGGCTGCAACACAACAACATTTGGAAAAAGTCAAGGGGTGTGAATACTTTCTGAAGGCACTGTACCACAACCAAATGTTGAAATTAGTAACCTTAAACAGCAGAACATAAAAAATAAAAAAAATAGAATAAATTGTTATCCAAAGATCGAAGTGGGCTTAATGGATATGGTTTCCCTAGCTGAACGCACTTACACATTCTATCTCCTTGATAATTGCTACCACATTTGTTGTGTTTACTATAAGAACAACACCCTGTGTTTTAAAGTGTCATTACCAACTGCACTTTGAGCTACTCTGTCTGTCAAACTGCATTTGTGCAAGTTATTGGTGAGCCTGGGAAGTTTTATGTGAGGGGTACTTTGTCTGTGTATGCGTGTATCCAGACAGCGAGAGAGAAAAAGTGAGCGAGCAAACGAGAGAGAGGTAATCGTCTCTTTTCTGTCAACAAGTAAAAGCAAATGAGGTCTTCAGTGACAGACCCCAAATGACTCATCAAAGGAAGAGGTGACTCTCTCTCTCCCTCTCTCCCTCCCTCCTTCCCTCCATATAGCCATTTACAGAGAAAAGTGTATTGTCCCGACCAGGGGCTACTCAAAGGGCACTTTAATTAAACCACAGAGAGATGCGGTGATGTGGTGGCGGAGAGAGCGGCGTGTCTTTAACTCTCATTTAAACAGTCTCTTCACTCAACTATTTTGCTAATTAGCTGCCACTGAGCTGTTCTCTCTCAAAGACAGAAGGGAGAAACACTTTGTCAGCTTCATTCACTCATTCTCTTTTTGATGAATGAAATGATATTTTTGGGTCTCTGCTTCGGTCAGTGATAAACATGTGTTTGTTTCAGAGGACTATAACACCAATGTCAATTAGATGTTTGGCCACACTGGCTCCTGCTGTGTCCTCTCTGCCTGAAGTCTGCCCACAGACCTACAGTATCTATCTCACACAGCAGATAGATTGACCAGGGTGATTCCAATTGGAGATTTATATTCCTTCTAAATGAACTGTAGGCAATCATACTATGTGAGGCGGATGCAATATATCCATCATAGTAGCAATATGACTCCGATGTACCGGTGTGCAGTTACATGCACCACCAAGGGCATTTGTTGTTGGAATATTAAAACTCTGCCACCGACATCACTGGCCTGTCTGTATCAACTATTTCTCAGTACCATACCAGCTCTGTCAGTGACCCCATCACTGTCGCTCCGTTGGCTTCCAGGGGTGTGTATTTATGGATGCCAAGTGAAGCCAGGCTTCCAAACAAAAATGTACCAAGAAAAATATAAAATATACATAAAATAATGCTGTCGGGTCATAAAGAGTATGACATTGTTGCCACATGTAGCATTGAATGCAAGGGAAGCCCGCAAGCATTTGGGATCCCTTGACAAATAAAGTATAAAATAATACCCAATCAGCGTTGAGCTAAACTGAGTGAGCTCAACTGTGAATGGTCCTGGCCCACCAAAAAAAAAATGGTTAAGGGAAGCCATCTTGGAATTGACGTCTCTCCTCTCTTAACAACCTTGATTTGTTGCATCTCGTTGTGCTGGTGTCCTCCGTTGGCTAGTTAGCTAGCTAGCAAAAATTGTCACTCTCCTAAATAACCCATGGATGGAGATAGGGATTTGGACTTGTGGTTTAACTTAATTCTCCGTACTGACTAGGTATCCCCCTTTCCACATCCAATTTAGCTTACGTTGATTGGACTATATTGTTTTTGGTATCTTTTAGTAGACTTTACTTACTTACAAGCCCTTAACCAACAATGCAGTTTTAAGAAAATAGAGTAAAGAAAATATTTTTTTAAATATATGAATTGTTGATGAATTGTTCAGCAGCCTTATGGCTTGGGGGTAGAAGCTGTTTAGGAGTCTTTTGGACCTACAGTGCCTTGCGAAAGTATTCGGCCCCCTTGAACTTTGCGACCTTTTCCCACATTTCAGGCTTCAAACATAAAGATATAAAACTGTATTTTTTTGTGAAGAATCAACAACAAGTGGGACACAATCATGAAGTGGAACGACATTTATTGGATTTTTCAAACTTTTTTAACAAATCAAAAACTGAAAAAATGGGCGTGCAAAATTATTCAGCCCCCTTAAGTTAATACTTTGTAGCGCCACCTTTTGCTGCGATTACAGCTGTAAGTCGCTTGGGGTATGTCTCTATCAGTTTTGCACATCGAGAGACTGAAATTTTTTCCCATTCCTCCTTGCAAAACAGCTCGAGCTCAGTGAGGTTGGATGGAGAGCATTTGTGAACAGCAGTTTTCAGTTCTTTCCACAGATTCTCGATTGGATTCAGGTCTGGACTTTGACTTGGCCATTCTAACACCTGGATATGTTTATTTTTGAACCATTCCATTGTAGATTTTGCTTTATGTTTTGGATCATTGTCTTGTTGGAAGACAAATCTCCGTCCCAGTCTCAGGTCTTTTGCAGACTCCATCAGGTTTTCTTCCAGAATGGTCCTGTATTTGGCTCCATCCATCTTCCCATCAATTTTAACCATCTTCCCTGTCCCTGCTGAAGAAAAGCAGGCCCAAACCATGATGCTGCCACCACCATGTTTGACAGTGGGGATGGTGTGTTCAGCTGTGTTGCTTTTACGCCAAACATAACGTTTTGCATTGTTGCCAAAAAGTTCAATTTTGGTTTCATCTGACCAGAGCACCTTCTTCCACATGTTTGGTGTGTCTCCCAGGTGGCTTGTGGCAAAATTTAAACAACACATTTTATGGATATCTTTAAGAAATGGCTTTCTTCTTGCCACTCTTCCATAAAGGCCAGATTTGTGCAATATACGACTGATTGTTGTCCTATGGACAGAGTCTCCCACCTCAGCTGTAGATCTCTGCAGTTCATCCAGAGTGATCATGGGCCTCTTGGCTGCATCTCTGATCAGTCTTCTCCTTGTTTGAGCTGAAAGTTTAGAGGGACGGCCAGGTCTTGGTAGATTTGCAGTGGTCTGATACTCCTTCCATTTCAATATTATCGCTTGCACAGTGCTCCTTGGGATGTTTAAAGCTTGGGAAATCTTTTTGTATCCAAATCCGGCTTTAAACTTCTTCACAACAGTATCTCGGACCTGCCTGGTGTGTTCCTTGTTCTTCATGATGCTCTCTGCGCTTTTAACGGACCTCTGAGACTATCACAGTGCAGGTGCATTTATACGGAGACTTGATTACACACAGGTGGATTGTATTTATCATCATTAGTCATTTAGGTCAACATTGGATCATTCAGAGATCCTCACTGAACTTCTGGAGAGAGTTTGCTGCACTGAAAGTAAAGGGGCTGAATAATTTTGCACGCCCAATTTTTCAGTTTTTGATTTGTTAAAAAAGTTTGAAATATCCAATAAATGTCGTTCCACTTCATGATTGTGTCCCACTTGTTGTTGATTCTTCACAAAAAAATACAGTTTTATATCTTTATGTTTGAAGCCTGAAATGTGGCAAAAGGTCGCAAAGTTCAAGGGGGCCGAATACTTTCGCAAGGCACTGTAGACTTGGTGCTCCATTACCGCTTGCTGTGCGTTAGCAGAGAGTCTATGACTTGGGTGACTGGAGTCTTAGGCAATTTTTTGGTCCTTCCTCTGACTCCGCCTAGTATATGCAGTACCAGTCAAAGTTTATTTTAAGGGTTTTTCTTTATTTGTACTATTTTCTATATTGTAGAATAATAGTGAAGATAACACATATGAAATTATGTAGTAACTAAAACAGTGTTAAACAAATCAAAGTAGATTTTATATTTGAGATTCTTCAAAGTGGCCACGCATTGCTTTGAAAACAGCATTGCACACTCTTGGCATTCTCTCAACCAGCTTCATGAGTTAGTCACCTGGAATGCATTTAAATTAACAGTTGTGCCATGTTAGAAGTTCATTTGTGGAATGTCTTTCCTTAATGTATTTGAGCCAATCAGTTGTGTTGTGACAAGGTAGGGGTGTATACAGAAGATAGGCCTATTTGGTAAAAGACAAAGTTTATATTACGGCAAGAACAGCTCAAATAATCAAAGAGAAACAACAGTCCATCATTACTTTAAGACATGAAGGTCAGTCATTCTGAAAAATGTCAAGATCTTTGAAGGTGTCTTAAAAGTGCTGTCGCAAAACCATCAAATTCTATGCTGAAACTGGCTCTCATGAGGACCGCCACTGGAAAGGAAGACCCAGAGTTACATCTGCTGCAGAGGATACGTTTATTAGAGTTAACTGCACCACGGATTGCAGCCCAAATAAATGCATCACAGAGTTCAAGTAACTGATACATCTCAACATCAACTGTTCAGAGGAGACCGTGTGAATCAGGCCTTCATGGTCGAATTGCTGCAAAGAAACCACTACTAAAGGACACCAATAATAAGAAGAGACTTGCTTGGGCCAAGAAACTCGAGCAATGGACATTAGACTGGTGGAAATCTGTCCTTTGGTGAGTCCAAATTTGAGATTTCTGGTTCCAAACGCCATGTCTTTGTGAGATGCAGAGTAGATGAACAGATGATCTCTGCACGTGTGGTTCCCACCGTGAAGCATGGAGTAGGAGTGTGATGGTGTGGGAAAGCTTTGCTGGTGACACTGTCTGTGATTTATTTCGAATTGAAGTCACACTTAACCAGCATGGCTGCATTCTGCAGCGATAGAGCATCCCATCTGGTTTGAGCTTAGTGGGACTATCATTTGTTTTTCAACAGGACAATGACCCAAAGCACACCTCCAGGCTGTATAAGGGCTATTTGACCAAAAAGGAAAGTGATGGAGTGCTGCATCAGATGACCTTGCTTCCACAATCTCCCGACCTCAACCCAATTGAGATGGTTTGGAATGAGTTGGACCGCAGAGTGAAAGAAAAGCAGCCAACAAGTGCACAGCATATGTGGGAAGTCCTTCAAGACTAGTTTGATAAGCAGACACCTCACAAGTCCTCAAATGGCAGCTTCATTAAATAGTACCCGCAAAACACCAGTCTCAGAGTCAACAGTTAAGAAGCGATTCCGGGATGCTGGCCTTCTAGGCAGAGGTGCAAAGAAAAAGCTATATCTTAGACTGGTCAATAAAAAGATTAAGATGGGCAAAAGAACATAGACACTGGACAGCGGAACTCTGCCTAGAAGGCCAGCATCCCGGAGTCGCCTCTTCACGGTTGACGTTGAGACTGGTGTTTTGCGGGTACTATTTAATGAAGTTGCCAGGACTTGTGAGGCATCTGTTTCTCAAACTAGACACTCTAGTGTACTTGTCCTCTTGCTCAGTTGTGCACCGGGGCCTCCCACTCCTCTTTCTATTCTGGTTATTGCCAGTTTGCACTGTTCTGTGAAGGGAGTAGTACACAGCGTTGTACGAGATCTTCAGGTTATTGGCAATTTCTCGCATGGAATAGCCTTCATTTCTCATAACAGGAATAGTTTCAGAAGAAATATCTTTGTTTCTAGCCATTTTGAGCATGTAATCGAACCCACAAATGCTGATGCTGCAGATACTCAACTAGTCTAAAGAAGGCCAGTTTTATTGCTTCTTTAAATCAGCACAACAGTTTTCAGCTGTGCTAACATAACTGCAAAAGGGTTTTCTAATGATCAATTAGCCTTTTAAAATGATAAGCTTGGATTAGCTAACACAATGTGCCATTGGAACACAGAAGTGATGGTTGCTGATAATGGGCCTCTTTACACCTATGTAGATATTCCATTAAAAATCTGCCTTTTCCAGCTACAATAGTCCTTTATAACATTAACAATGTATACACTGTATTTCTGATCAATTTGATGTTATTTTAATGGACAAAAGTGCTTTTCTTTCAAAAACAAGGATATTTATAAGTGACCCCAAACTTTTGAACAGTAGTGTACGTTTGTCTAGCTGTGTCCAGTCAAGGTGGTGCTTGTACAAGCAGACCATCTATGGGAGGAAGGATGTCAGAGTTCCGCAGCAGCTGAAACCTGGTCCCGACTGAGTCTAATGCTCCTTGCTGGCAACAACACCAGGCTCCAGAGCATCGAAGCTATAAAACAGGAAATGACAAAAATTGAGAAGACATTACAACCTTCTACAACGTCAATTCACCTTCCAAGTTTAGATAAGATGAATAACTTCATAAATGCAATGAAAATTATATTCACCTGAAGTGCGGGTACTGCTTGATCTGTGGCAGCGGCCTGAAGTACAGAGTCAGGTGATGTTGCCAGCCATAGCTTTCCACCAGCACCGTACCATCCTCCAGTCCAACCAGCTGTGGGATGTTGACCTCTGTCACAGTGCTGTCCATCACAACACCAGCAATCTCAGACAAAGTGTTCACTCGGGTCTTTCTGAAGTGCTGCTTGATGAGGCCAAAGCACCAGTCAGGGGCAAACTTGGTGTGGCCAGTGATCGGGAAGTGAAGGTCCTGACTGTGTTGGAGCTTGTGCATGGTCTGCCAGGCACAATACCAGAGCACAAACTTGTTCTTGTTTTGGCCACTTCAGTTGCGAGGAGTTAAAAAGTAGATGGGACCTGGTTGCATAGGGTCAGAAGTATAGTTCACCTGCAAACAACAAAAGAACATTAAGATAAGTTAATGAAAAGAAAATGTAAAGTCAAATGTAAACAATGAACCATAACCCCAATCCATATAGTACTAGCAATACAAACCGATTGTCATAGCTAGCTAAAGTTAAGCAAATAGGTTCAATGTTAGTTAATTAGCTGGCTAACATTAGACTATAAATAGCAATGTGAAATGGCATTCTGAGATAATATTACTACACACAGATCATAAATGTAATGTTAGCTAGCAGGCCAGCCATATAACTTCAGCTAGCTAGCTAACAGTAAGCTTTAACTTGCAATGAAAACAACTTTCTGACAAAATTAGAAACCTATAATATCTGAAACTATATCTAGACTCTTACCAGTACACATGGATGAAAGCTTCACGGCAGACTGCAACCCCTTTCAGTAAATAAGACGACCTGTGTCGTTTGCTTGGCCCGTTGTTGTGTCAAGTCACTCTGGTTCACACAGACCGTGTGCAATGACATAAGAATCATCTTAAGCTTTAGCCCCCACCCAAACTCTGACCATTTTACTCTCCCTAGCAGAGCTGTTTAGGCTGTTTTCATGTCATCCAGAACGTTGGTGTCTGTAACTGTGCTCTTGGCAACAATTTAAATACACATTTTTGCAGACGTTTACCGGCCATATTCAACCTGTGTGATATAAATTAATCAGTTATTCTGCGCTCTGGTTGTTGCAGTGACGTTCTATTGAAATGGATACTTGCATACTGGAGTCTTTTGTTAAGTTTTAAGATGCGATACATTTTAAAAAAAGCTGCGTTAGACAGGATTACCCTACACCAGCTCAAATAGACAGAAGTGTGCTATATGGCAGACCAATCCAAACTCATCTCTCTGCATGCCCAGCCCACTCATTATATCAGCCAATCATGGCTAGTGGAAAGGTTGCTGGCTTTTTCTGTGGCTTAACCAACTAGGCTCGTAATTTAACAATTTTATTAGTAATTACAGTTGGCATACGAGTTCTCTATTTAGGCACATGAAAGTTCAAATTCGAGAAGGCATTTCTGTCCCCCAAAAAAACATTTTGATTAAAAAAATTACGTTTACGTTCAAACGACTCTCCTGTGAAGTAGTGAACTGCGGCATACGACTAGTTTCCTGAAACAGATCACATATTGACTTTCACAGGGAAGAGCGAGAGAACACATGTTATAACAGTTTCACACCAACCTTTATAAGAATGAGATTGGGGCAAGGTTAGCACAAGGTACAATCGAGTGTCTCTCCTCACAATTTAGGGGCATAGCTCTGCCTCTAGAAGCCTCGCCTTTCCAAATCATAATTATAACTATTCAATTATTCAAATTTAGTCCTTAGAACCAACGTGAAGCAACTTAAAAAATGAAAGAACAAACTTCCCACCACCTTGCTGATTAATGCCAACACAAATATCGGGAGGCCTGTTTGCTGGCATTTACTGAGACTTGGCTGGATGACAGAGCCCCGGACAGAGAGCGGACC
This sequence comes from Oncorhynchus clarkii lewisi, assembly GCF_045791955.1. Lineage (NCBI taxonomy): Eukaryota > Metazoa > Chordata > Actinopteri > Salmoniformes > Salmonidae > Oncorhynchus > Oncorhynchus clarkii. The sequence continues at coordinate 28,568,520 of NC_092165.1, forward strand.
GTGATCTGACCATCACAGGGAAATTTCACGGCGGGGGCGTGCCTGCTTTTCAGGGACTAGTGGTGTAAATCGATCCTGGTAAGAGAGAGACTCTGTACCCCTGACATTGAACTGCTTTCTGTGTCACTGCGACCATACTATCTGCCTCGTGGGTTTTCCCAATTGTTTGTTACCGTTGTGTACATTCAACCTAAAGCTAATATAACAAAGGCATCAGAGATTATTTATAATCTGTCACAGAAACTGGAATCCATCTCCCCCGACTCACCCAAATTTATTTGAGGGAATTTTAACAACTGTACCTTGTACAAAGTCCTGCGCACATACCACCAATATGTGAAATGTCACACTAGGAAAAATAGGACTCTTGACTTATGCTATGGGACAATACCAAATGCAATTTCTGCCACCACCAGACCTCCCCTGGGGACATCAGACCACAATGTGTTCTACCTCAGGCCAACCTACTGTCGGCTCCTGGAAAGGGAGAAACCCACTGTTAAAACTGTCCAGATTTGGAATGACAACAGTATCACTTGTCTCCAGGGGTGTTTTGGCTGTACTATGTGGCAGGTATTTGGTCTCCAGGGGTGTTTTGACTGTACTATGTGGGAGGTATTTGGTCTCCAGGGGTGTTTTGACTGTACTATGTGGGAGGTATTTGGTCTCCAGGGGTGTTTTGACTGTACTATGTGGGAGGTATTTGGTCTCCAGGGGTGTTTTGACTACTATGTGGGAGGTATTTGGTCTCCAGGGTTGTTTTGACTCTACTATGTGGGAGGTATTTGGTCTCCAGGGGTGTTTTGACTGTACTATGTGGGAGGTATTTGGTCTCCAGGGGTGTTTTGACTGTACTATGTGGGAGGTATTTGAGGACAGCAGCTCTGATCTTGATGAACTCACAGATGTTGTTTCAGACTATGTAAAGTTCTGTGTTGAGTCAGTTGTGCCTACTAAAACCTGTCAAATCTTCCTTAACAATATGCATTGGGTATCAAAACATCTAAAATCACTACATGATAGGAAGAAGGCAGGTTATGCTGGGGGTGATAGACAGGCTTTAAGAGATGTACAACGTGAGATCAAAAGACAGATACTGGTGGACAAGGAGGCATTCAAGCAAAGGGTGGAGAGGACCCTCTCCTCAGGAAACGCAAGGGTGGCCTGGCAAGGGATTAAATCCATGGCTAGTGCCCTCCACATAGGCAGGGGAAAAACCCGTGCTGACCTTGGGAGACATGAGGGCCAGAACATGGCTAATGAACTGAACGTTTTCTTCTCAAGATTTGAATTAGACAACTTTGTATCGGAGGTAAAACAAATGGACGCATCATTACAAATGTTTGAGAGAGTTGTTGTTAACTTCATATGGCTGCAATCCCACTACCGGGATCGATATGACAACTACCAGTGAAAATAGAGGGCGCCAAATTCAAACCACAGAAATCTCATAATTACAATTCCTAAAACATACATGTGTCTCATATCATTTTAAAGCTATTCTCATTGTTAATCCCACCAAAGTGTCCGATTTCAAATATGCTTTTCAGCAAAAGCACTACAAACGATTATGTTAGGTCTCCACCAAACCACAATAAGCACAGCCATTTTCCAGCGAAATATAGCATTCACAAAAGCAGAAATAAAGATAAAATTAATCCCTAACCTTGAATTATCTTCAGCAGATGACACTCATAGGACTTCATGTTACACAATACATGCATGTTTTGTTTGATAAAATTCATATTTATATCAAAAGATCTGAGTTTACATTGGCTTATTAGATTCACTAGTTGCAAAAACATCCAGTGATTTTGCATAGCCACATCGTTTCAACAGAAATACTCATCATAAATGTAGATGATAATACAAGTTATACACATGGAATTATAGATATACCTCTCCTTAATGCAACCGCTGTGTCAGATTTTTTTTAAAGTTTACGGAAAAAGCAACCCATGCAATAAACTGAGACGGCGCTCAGAACAGTAGCCAAATTAGTCTCTATGTTAGAGTCAACAGAAACTAGAAAATACATGATAAATGTTTCCTTACCTTTGATGAACTTCATCAGAATGCAGTCCTAGAAATCACAGGTCCACAATAAATGCTTGATTTGTTCGAAAATGTCCGTTATTTATGTCCAATTAGCTACTTTGTTTATCGAGTTTGGTAAACAATTCCAAAATCACAAAGCGCGTCCACTATAACGTGACGAAATGTCCAAAAGTTACGTAACAGTCAGTAGAAACATGTCAAACGAATGTTGTTTACATATATAGAATGTTAGAATTAGAATGTTGTTTACATATATCTTGAATAACGTACCAATCGGAGAATTAGAATTGTTCAGGGGATGTAACACATACAAAAGCCCAGGCCTGTAACACATACAAAAGCCTTACCCTCTAGATGGTCTATAGACATCTAGAGGGTGCCAAATCCCATGTTAGGGTTATTTTTGTTGACTTTTAACAATCCAGCCCTACATTCTGGCACAGAGACTCATTCGGGACTTCTCCTTAGGGGTCTGGTTTTGTGGTTGTTGGACTTCCTGAGCCAACGCTCCCAGCGAGTCAAAATAGGTCCCCACGTGTCGGAAATACGCAATACCAACGCAGGCTCTCCTCAGGGATGTGTTTTGTCCCCACTCCTGTACATCTTGTACACTAATAGTTGTACTAGTTCCCATTCTGACAGACGCCTTTTTAAGTTCGCTGATGACACTGCCTTGATCAGCCTGTTGCATGATAACGAGGAACATCATGGCCCGGTTCTAGATGACTTTGTATAGTGGTGTCAGCTCAATACAATCAGCTCAATACCAACAAGACCAAAGATATGTGCATAGACTTCAGGAAGTGTAAAACACCTACCTCTGCAACATCTATCAGAGGTCAGAATATATCTATCAGAGGTCAGATTGTAGTGGAATACAAATACCTGGGTGTCCTTTTCGACATTACGCTTCAGTGGAGTAAATGTACAGACCTGATCTACAAAAAGATCAGAAAGCTGGGATCTTTTAATGTAGACTGTACTATACTGACTCTGTTTTACAAATCTTTCACTGAGAGTATTTTAACTTTTTGTATTGTTTGTTGGTTTGGCAATGCCACTGTCAGCCAAATGAATATGCTGAGAAGGATTATCACCACAGCAAGCAAGGTACTTGGAGTCAAACAGACAGGCATGGATGAGATCTTTAAGGTCAGGGCCCTCCCCAAGGTACTTGGAGTCAAACAGACAGGCCTGGATGAGATCTTTAAGGTCAGGACCCTCCGCAAGGCTCACAAAATCATTTTAGACCCAAGCCACCCCCTGTAGCCGGACTTTGAACGAATGCCCTCTGGGCGCAGGTATTGGGCACTCCTCAGCAGGAAAAACAGAACTAGACAATAATTTGTGCCAGGTGTGATATCCCTCCTAAATAGCTTGGGCTAATGTTCCTATCGACTCAGTAAGGCCAGCAGGCTAGTCTTTTTTTTCTAAATGTCGTATTGGTATGTAACGGTTATGAAAGTTGTATTGTCAATTTTGTTTTGTATTTAAACGCCACTTTAAATATGTACATTACACTGCAACAAACTTTCCCCATCGGGACAATAAAGTCCGTATGTAAGTAAGTAACTTAGCACACACCAATACTGGCAGAATGTAGATTTACTTTGGCATACAGTATATTCATCTTAAATTTCTAGTGTTAACTATTCTCATCACTTGTGGTAATGACAGATTGGTATCTCAATGCATTCTTAGTCTAAATTACTATATATTTCGCTGTGTGCGGACCTCCACAATCAACCTGAATCTCCAAATAAACAATTTTGGATCAACCTAAATCAATTACGGGCACGGTTGCCCACCCTTCTCCCTCCCGGCACTCATTTTTCTGGCGTTTCTTCATGTTCTTCTTCAGATAGTGTTTCAGTTCGTCCTCCCAATGGCACATGTTGGAAGTCGATGGCCCTTGATAATGTTTCTCACCTGTGCCGCCACTGTCTTTTACAGTCCATTATTTATTGTACATTTTCTTCCAGTACACCAGCAGCATGAGAGAAGCCTGGATGAGATATCTCTCCATGCTCACTCCACATGGGCTCATGTCACATTCCTGAGAAAAAAAGGCATGAGAGAAAAGGCAGTTGATTGCTTCAACTGGATGCTGTCTACAGGTTGCTGGCTCAGACTCAGGTCTCACGGTAGAAGTGGTGAAGGACCATACTGAACGCCATTGTCGCCATTGCTTCAGCCGGTTAGGGGGGGGGGGGGGGGTGATGTTAACACTGTTCTTGGTCAAATGATCCCTTCCATGTACCTAGACACCATCTGTGGTCACCTTCGCCATAGGACAGACCAGAACAACAGATTAGTTTAGGGCAAAAACCCGAGGACAAACCATCCATTAAAAAAAAAATCAGCCTACCACTGTTTCCAATGGCTGTCATGTTTAATACCTCCCAGATTGCAGTTCCTATGGCTTCCACTAGATGTCAACAGTCTTTAGAAAGAGTTTCAGGCTTGTTTCTGGAAAAATTTGCTAGAATTTGTAGTTTTTCTAAGTGGCTCCCATTTTGGCTGTAGTGTTTTCATGCGCGTGGATGAGAGCGCATTCTTTGATGTTTATCTCCGGTAAAGATGACATTGATTCTCCGTCTTAAATGTTAGTGTTTATTTATGTATCAGGGTACCTGAGGTTTGATTATAAACGTTGTTTGACTTGTTTGGAGAAGTTTATTGGTAACGTTTGGGATTCATTTTGTTTGCATTTTGAAGGAGGGAAACCGGTGGATTGTTGAATGAAGCTTGCCAGCTAAACTGAGTTTTGGGGGATATAAAGAAGGACTTTATCGAACAAAAGGACCATTTGTGATGTAGCTGGGACCTTTTGGAGTGCCAACACAAGAAGATCTTCAAAGGTAAGGCATTTATTTTATTGCTATTTCTGACTTTCTGCACCTGCCTGGTTGAACTTTTTTTTATGCTTTTGTGTGAGGGGCGCAGTCATCAGATAATCACATGGTGTGCTTTCCCCGTAAAGCCTTTTTGAAATCTGACACAGCGGCTGGATTAACAAGAAGTTAAGCTTTTTTCTGACGTATGACACTTGTATTTTTATGAATGTTAAATTTTTCTGCAATTTCATCGGATGTTGTCGAGGTGGGTCGCTAGCGGAACGCCTGCACCAGAAAGGATTACAGATTGTTAAAACAAATTTCAAAAAGAAAAACAACTTGTGGTTCAAACAATTTTTTCACCCAAATTGGCTTATACTCCCCTATCATCTTGGCGATCCCACTGCAGAGTTACAGGTCAGGGAGATAGAGGGTTAATCGTTAGGGGGAAATTGTTATTGTTGCATGACAAAAACAAAGAAAAGGAAAGAAAACAACAACAGCGATAAACATTTTACTTGATGTGGGGAAAACTTCAATCCATTTGGAGTAACTGTCAACCATTACCAACATATATTTTTTCCTTTTACAGGCAGGCATGTGAAGAAAAATAATTTGCATATCTACCAAAGGACCCACCAAAGGCCAGGGGCCCCAGGGGACTGGTAATTCCCCCTTTGGACACATGACTCACATTGTGAATCATGTCTCCAAAAAAACAACAACACTGCTTGTTAAATAAAAAATATACATTGGGTTTTTCAGTACATTTCTTATCAGGATAATTTACATGTGTGCAACCAAATCTCTGACAATAGAAACTTGTGTACAGCATCCTTTCTAACCCATGAAAAAAAACACTTAGACCAAAATAAAAAGACCCCACATAATAAATCAAACAGAGTATTAACACCATTAACAAATATTAATTACAGGTGGGCTGTGAGTGGGTGCTGCCATGTGTGTAGTAAAAATCATAGTGTAAAAACAATCAAAATGGCCATGCCTTACTTAATTTGGGAGCTCCCTTAACAGCTGGATCCGGTTACCTTTAACTGCTCTCCCAAGGCACTTACGTTAGGAATCCTTTCAAAGGGAGAGATACAGAATCATAGATAAACATTACAAAACACTTAGTAGCGGATATTCTATCAGTCACATATAAAATTATACTTCAGACACATCAGATGATACAGTATCCCATCAAGCTGAATAGACACCTTCTAAAGTAAACAATCCCAGAGCCCCTCTATTGTAATCATTGTCATTTTGACCTGTTGCATTGACATACAATTCTGTACAAACTTTCCCTGGGACATAAACTTAATCAAAATATAAAACCTGTTGTTTAACAAATCTGCTAGAGCCTTCAAAAAGTTGGTGTTGGCTTATCAGCTCAATATTCTGTACTAAAACATTTCATTGGATCTACTTCATTCTGGACACAGTTCCATGTAATGGAAACAGATTATTGTTTTAGATGACATTACCTTCTTACTTAAATCCCTGGGATACCCAAACTTTAGAATTGAGTAATACATTGTCAAAAATGTCTTGTTAAATGATTCATACCTCTGTGCCAAATTTCCCCACTGTCTCTTTTACAGCCTGTTTGATTTCAGTGTGTACTGGCGGCTATACAGGAAGCTCCTCCTGGGGGAGTGGTTAAATTTGCCTGCTTACTCATTGGTTTAATATCTCATTGTTTGGGATATCAATGAAAACTCCAGAAGGAGTACAATAAATTGTAGCCTTAAGTTTAGTTAACAGAAAAGCATGTTCAACATTCATTGGTTCTATTTATAGGTTTATTGGTTAGGGGTAAGTCAAGTCCCGTACAATGTGTTATCATACCTCAAATTGTCCAAAAAGGGACCACTCTGAACATTGCTCATAATACTTTTTACACCACTTACGTACGTCTACGTGTGGGTGTGCAAGTCGTAAATTATTTAACATTTTATTTTTATTGTTACTTCATCAGATCTCTAGCAACACATTATACATTTGTGTTTACATTCCTCCTCTACACAAGTGTTCTATTCATACAGGGGTTGAAATATTCACTAGTGTTCAATTTAACAGCATATTCAGGAATAGTACTTTCTCCTTTCATATTTCTATACAGAATCCCCTTATAACGTTATAAATCTTTAGGTTTTCACCTTCACACCGCAGCAACAATCACAGCGCAGCAGCCCGAGAGGTACACTTATCTTTCATATCAAGGAAATCAGTGTCCGGGGGCTGTTACCTTCTCAAATCTTTCAATTGCTTCTTCTGTCAGTGCTCACTACCTGTAGATCGATGGGCGGCGGTGGACAGAACCCCTAGATAACATATATATCTAAAAACTCAGCTCACACAGAACTAATTGGGATATCCATTCTTTCACACACTCAGTAATCCTCTTTCACACTGGAGCTAGTCCCCTGACAGCTCTCATTCACTCTGTACAATCAGCTTAATATCCACATTTCAATCTCTTGTTATACAAATTTCAATCAACTTATTATCTACATTTCAATCAGCTTAATATCCAAATTTCTATTTTGTAATTTCTTATTATCCATATTTCAATCTTAATAGTAATCATTTCAATCCATTTATTATCCAAATTTCAATCAGCTTAATATGTCATATCTCACAATCACACAACGTTCACATCCACATTCACTTTGTACTATTCCCAAACACACTTGGTAATCTCCCTTATTACTCGTGTGCATCTTCAACGATTCTCTTGTCATTATTTGGTACCATATGCACCATATGTATCCTGTACATATTTAATAACACCACGTATTCAAAAACACCTTGTGTTATATGTAGTTGCTGCAGACCATGTAGACATTTCTTATACATAAAGGCCTGCAGACAGCTGTCAGCTGGGCTTTCCATGGTACCGTTACGCCCTCGCCCTAGTCTTCTCATAAAACTAGTGAATAGCCTTCTCTCTATAAGACTATGGGTATCTTTTTATGCGTTACTTGCCTTGATTTTATTTTTCATCATTTATTTATATTGTTATACAGATTCATTTCAATTGACTTACTGAAATGCAGTTGCCGTCCCTCAATTGTTCGCGGATGATGTGTCTCCTCCTGGGCAGCTCACAGTAAGGGTCTGGTCTGGGCAGGTCTCGCCGTCTTTTGGTCATACAGGAAGTTCCTCCTCCACGCTTCATAAAATGCGCCACCAGTTTTCACTGCAGACCCCCACTGGAGAGCTCCGCAAGCAGAATCAATCATCCTGTTAGTTGATGCCAAATTGTTGTTTAAATTCTTACACAGGGACACTCAAAGTCAATCTTAAATGAATCATTGTTTATTGTCAGTGCACTCTAGAGGTTCCAACAAACTTGATGCACCATAGTGAATGTCTGTCTTGAGCTCTAACGTGGCAGTACCGTTAGTTCCCTTATATACTGACAAAATATATTAGCATGATTTAGCTTATTCATCATTCAGAATTAATATTTGTTTCATTCATATGACAACCAATACTGGGTCATGCATGTGACAGACCAATACCTCACGAAGATGAGACCTTGAAATTGAGATATACCTTTCTCTAAACAAGGTTCTGGACGTACTGCCAAATTGCAGATACAGATAGTGAGGATTCGTTCAATCAGTCACTTGCATAAACACCAAGGAACTTGAAACTCTCGACCCGCTCCACTACAGCCCCATCGATGTGAATGGGAGCGTGTTTGTCCCTCTTTTTCCTGTAGTATTTGGTCAAATCAAATCAAATGTTATTTTTCAGTAAGCAGTGAAATGCTTACTTACAAGCCCTTAACCAACAATGCAGTTTAAGGAAAAAAAAGTTACAAATAATTAAAGAGCAGCAGTAAAATAACAATTGCGAGGCTCTATACAGGGGGTGCCGGTACAGAGTCAATATGCAGGGACACCGGTTAGTTGAGGTAATTGAGGCAATATGTACGGATAGAGAGAGTTATTAAAGTGACTATGCATAGAGTATAACAGAGAGTAGCAACAGTGTAAAAGAGGGGGGGGGGCGTACTGGGCCTCTGTAGTGCCTTGCAGTCGGAGGCTGAGCAGTTGCCATACCAGAAAGTGATGCAACCTGTCAGGATGCTCTCAATAGTGCAGCTGTAGTACCTTTTGAGGATCTGAGGACCCATGCCAAATCTTTTCAGTCTCCTTAGGGGGAATATGTTTTGTCGTGCCTTTCACGACTGTCTTGGTGTGTTTTCCTTCAATGTGTCTTGCTCACGTGGAGGGAGAGGTTGTTGTCCGGGCACCAAACTAAGCACGCACCCCGGAGGGGGCCCTGTGTTGAGGATCAGCGTGGCAGATGTGCTGTTGCCTACCCTTACCACCTGTGGGTGACCCGTCAGGAAATCTAGGATCCAGTTGCAGAAGGGAGGGGTTTAGTCCCAAGGTCCTTAGCTTAGTGATGAGCTTTGTGGGCACTATGGTGTTGAACACTGAGCTGTAGTCAATGAACAGCTTTCTCACATAGGTGTTCCTGTTGTCCAGGTGGAAAATAGCAGTGTGGAGTGCAATTGAGATTGCGTCATCTGTGTATCTGTTGGGGCAGTATGAGAATTGGAATACATGTGAGCCATGACCAGCCTTTCAAAGCACTTCATAGCTACCGACGTGAATGCTACGGCCGGTAGTCATTTAGGCAGGTTACCTTCATTATTTGGCACAGGGACTATGATGGTCTGCTTGAAACATGTAGGTATTACAGACTTGGTCAGGGAGAGGTTGAAAAAGACACTTGCCAGTTTGTCTGCCCATGCTCTGAGTTTGTCCGTCTGTTTGTCCATCTGGCCCCACGGCCTTGTGAATGTTGACCTGTTTAAAGGTCTTGCTCACATTGGCTATGGAGAGTGTGATCACACAGTCGTCCAGAACAGCTGATGCTCTCATGCATGGTTCAGTGTTGCTTGGCTCGAAACAAGCATGAAATACATTTAGCCCGTCTGGTTAGCTCGCGTCACTGGGCAGCTGGTGGCTGGGTTTCCCTTTGTAGTCCATAATAGTTTGCAAGCCCTGGCACATCCAACGAGCATCAGAGTAAATAGCAAGATGGCGCCGACATACATTGCAACTCTGCTTCTAGCTCCTAAGCAACTTTGCTGTATTTTTTGGGGCTGTGTGCTATTTCTTACATTATTAGCCCAGAACGTTTTTTGTGTTATTACATAACTTTAGGATATTAGAGCGGCGTTAACTCCCCAGCATTACGACTTTCCTTAATTGGATCCTTTGTTCGTACCCACCAGGGCAATTAAACTTATCCCAGAGGCTGCTCCAAGACACTGCCGACGGAGAAGAGGTATTCGGAATGAACTTCTAGTCTGACTCAGGATGCATGCACACTATCCTCCATTACTCGCTAATGTTCAGTCTCTGGACAATAAAGTAGACAAGCTCAGGGCGAGGATCTCCTTCCAGAGAGACATCAAGGATTGTAACATATTCTGTTTCACGGAATCAGGGCTCTCTCCAGATATACTGTCCCCTTTCATACAGACAGCTGGGTTCTCAGTACATCGCACAGACAGGAATAAAGTACTCTCCGGGGAGAAGAAAGGTGGTGGAGTATGTTTCATGATTATCTACTCATGGCGTAATTATGATAACGTATAGAAACTCAAGTCCTTTTGTTTACCTCACCTAGAATACCTCACAATCAAATGCTGACCGTATTACCGCCCAAGATAATTATCTTCGCTTATAGTCACAGCCATGTATATTCCCCCTCAAGCCGATACCACGACGGCCCTCAAGGAACTACCCTGGACTTGTAACAAAGCAAATTTGAGGAAAACGTTACCAAAGTTCTATCAACACATTGACTGTAGTACTCGCGCTGCTAAAAAGCTCGACCACTGCTACTCCCCCTTCCGGATGCCAACAAGGCATCCCTTCAGCAAATCAGATCACTACTCCATTTTGCTTTTATGGGCAGAAACTACAAGAAGTACCCGTGCTAAGGTCTATTCAGCACAGGTCTGACCAATTGTAAATCCATGGTTCAAGATTGTTTTGATCATGTGGACTGGGATATGTTCCGGGTAGCCTCTGAGAATAACATTGACGTACACACAGACACAGTGACTGAGTTCATCAGGAAGTGTATAGGGGATGTTGTTCCCACGGTGACTATTAAAACCTACACAAACCAGAAACAATGGATAGATGGCAGCATTCATGCGAACCACTGAATATAACCATGGCAAGTTGACTGGGAATATGGTTGAAAACAAACAGTGTAGTTATTCCCTCCGTAAGGCAATCAGACAGGCAAAATGTCAGTACAGTGTCAAAGTGGAGATGCCATTCAACAGCTCAGACATGAGACGTGTGTGGCAGGGTCTACAGACGATCACAGATTACAAAGGGAAAACCAGCTACGTCCTGCTCCCGGACAAGCTAAACACATTTACCCACTTTGAGGATAACACAGTGCCACCGACGTGGCCAGCTCCCAAAGACTGTGGGATCTCATTCTCCATGGGCAATGTGAGTAAGGCTGCCGGCCCAGACAGCATCCCTAGCCGCATCCCCAGAGCATGTGCTGATTTAAGTTTTTACGGATACATTCAATCTCTTCCTATCCCGGTCTGCTGTCCCCACTTGCTTCAAGATGTCCACTATTGTTATTCTACCCAAGAAAGGAAAGGTAACTGAACTAAATTACTATCGCCCCCGTAGCACTCACTTCTGTCATCATGAAGTGCTTTGAGAAGCTATTTAAGGATCATATCACCTCTATTTTACCTGACACCCTAGACCCACTTCAATTGAAATACCACCCCAATAGTTCCACAGACGATGTAATCGCCATCGCACTGCACACTTCCCTATCCCATCTGGACAAGAGGAATACCTACAGTATGTAAGAATGCTGTTCATTGACTATAGCTCAGCCTTCAACACCATTAAGCTCGAGGCCCTGGGTCTGAACCCCCCTCTGTGCAACTGGGTCCTGGACTTCCTGACAGGCCTCCCCAGGTGGTGAAGGTAGGAAACAACACCTCCACTTCGCTGAGCCTCAACACAGGAGCCCCAAAAGGGTGCGTGCTCAGCCCCCTCCTGTACTTCCTGTTTACCCATGACTGCGTGGCCACGCACGCCTCCAACACAATCATCAAGAGGGAACACACCCCTATCCACATCGACGGAACCGCAGTGGAGAAGCTTCAAGCTCCTCGGCGTACACATCACTGACAATCTGAAATGGTCCACCAAGACAGACAGTGTGGTGAAGAAGGCGCAACAGTGCCTCTTAAACCTCAGGAGGCTGAAGAAATTTGGCTTGGCCCCGAAGACCTTCACAAACTTTTACAGATGCACAACGGAGAGCATTTAGCCTGGCTGTATCACTGCTTGGTACGGCAACTGCACAGCCCGCAACCGCAGGGCTCTGCATAGGGTAGTGCGGTTTGCCAAAAAGATAATCAAGGACATCAACCACCTGAGCTACGGCCTGTTTACCCCGTTACCATCCAGACGGCGAGGTCAGTACAAGTACATCAAAGCTGGGACCGGGAGACTGAAAAAGCTTCTATCACAAGGCCATCAGGCTGTTAAATAGCCATCATTAGCCGGCTACCACCCGGCTACTCAACCCTGCACCTTAGAGGCTGCTGCCCTATATACGTAGACATGGAATCACTGGTCACTTTAATAATGGAAAACTAGTCACTTTAATAATGTTTACATACTGCTTCCACATTTCATGTGTATATACTGTGTTCAATTCTACTGTATTTTAGTCAATCCCACTCCGACATTGCTCGTCCTAATATTTATATATTTCTTAATTCTTAATTGTCCAGTTCAAGATGAGTAATCACTGTTCTGATATCCAGAAGTTTTTATCGGTCATAAGAGACTGTAGCATCAACATCATGTACAAAATAAATTACAAACAATGCGAAAAAAAACACAAAAGAGCACAGTCGGTTAGGAGCCCGTAAAACGGAAGCCATCCCCTCCGGCGCCATTTATGTTGAAGTTGAAATGGTGCTGAAACATTAACTTGCTTGACCATGCTGTAGGTCTGTTACATACAATATGCTTTGTGGACTTCACCGGACAGAGTTAGCTCCTTTAGGCCTATATATTATGATAGCAAGGTATATGAATTAACAGGTTATAGAGCAAACAACGCAATTATCACAACACATAGGTTGTAATATGGCTTTTGGGGGAGCAGTGGGGCTTGGCTTCCCAAGTGATTTTAACCACACACCACTACTGCTGGCATCTACTGTATCCTTCTTATCTCTCAGGGCCGTCACAACACAGCTGGTGACATGAGTTTCCTAGGCCAGTTCCCCCATAGAGATACTATTAAATTAATATATGAGCTACGACATAAACCCTCAAAGTTATTTATGCTTTGAGGGTACTCTAATTCCTAATTCTATAGGTTCCCCCTGTCTCTCTCCCATCCTGGTCCCCTCTCCTTCTTTCCCTCTCCCTCCCCTTTTCCTCAATCTTCTCCTCTCTTCCCTCCTCCGCTCAGAACGTGCCATCAATGTCCAGAATCCCCCTTGTCCCCCCCATCTCCTCCTCCCTTCTTTCCTCCTCCTCTAAGAATGGGACAGTAGTGTCTGCGGCTGTAGCAGGATCAGATACTGTTGGTGATTTAGTGGCTGCGTCTCTACACTGGCGGCAGGAGAGGGATTGCAGCGTGTCTCTTATCTCTTCACATGCCACACGTCCTCACTTTTACACCCAGCTCTCCACATCTCCAGCCATCCCTCATCCTCCTAGCCTCATCCCATATTCCCTACTTCTCCTCTTCTACTGGATAGGCAGCAGGAGTATGCTACACTCAGTGTGAGTTGTTACACAGGATGTGTGTGCGTGTGCATGTGTGTGTGTGAGACAGCCAAGCCATTTGCAGTCCATGTTTATCAGATGAGGTGTGGTTTTAGTTTCATAACATGCGTAATGATGTGTAGGCCTACACTCTCACTTTCAAGTCTGTCTTTAACTAGCTCCAGTGGCGAACCGTGACTATTGGACCTAGGCTTTCAGTTGGGGGGGGGGGGAATCTTCTCATACTTCAAACTCAAAAATCAAGAACAATTACCAAAACATCATCACTTATCGCGCACAATATTATATCTAACTCTAATGCAGTCAGAGAAATCCTTTTTGATGACATGATGAGTCACGCATCAGGCTGTCACTCACACGCCCAGCGTGGAATAATACAACCAGCAATAACAACCACTTAAACAACCTGTGGTAATCTAACACCATCAACAGTGGCACATCAAAGGTGACAGGCTTGTGGTGCTGAAAAGACAGCAACCGTAATCTGTGTAGGAGAGAACACTTTTTGTAAAACAGATAGACACGGCCGATAGAGAGCAGTCACACACAGCATACTGTTTAAAGCAACCCATTCATAAAAAGCTAATAGGTCCTAATCATAAGAATACAAAAACACAACCATTAAGCATTTCCAATTCGGAATTTACAACTATTATTTCCCATTGCAAACATGTTTATCACGTTCAGCTCACAAAGTAACCGGTGATCTAAAGTGTCGTGACGTGACTATCATTAATGTGATGACTGTTATTTATCGAATAATTACCTACTATGTTTAATTGACATTCGATTAAATTAATCATGTAACAATTAACTCATGAGTTTGGGGCACCACGGGAAAAGTTCTTTAACTTCTTACGGCTGAAATCCCGTTAACGGGCTCGATTTGACAACAGCCAGTGAAAGTGCAGGGCACCAAATTCAAACAACAGAAATCTTACTTAAAAATCATACAATGTGATTTTCTGGATTTTTGTTTTAGATTCCGTCTCTCATAGTTGAAGTGTACCTATGATAAAAATGACAGACCTCTACATGCTTTGTAAGAAGGAAAACCTGCAAAATCTGCAGTGTATCAAATACTTCTCCCCACTGTACATTTGGAAACTATGCTCACCATAGCCAGAATATTTAGCACCCTAACAACCGCTCATTCGGATTAGAAATGCAATACATATTTACACGAAGATGTCTGTCTCTGTTGTCTCTCTGTTGAAACCACTCGATCCGTCTATGGGGAGTAGTTCGATGTAAGTCTATGGTTGTCCACCAGAGGTCACAATGTCCTTCTTAGTTGTAGGCTTCTTTGTCTTGGAGAGAGGGATTTGTTCTTCCCTCTTGTCTTTGGTAGAATGTCCTAGACTACTTTACATACCCAGCTGCAGACTGAATATTTGTTCTTTACTTTCTTCACTCGTCGAGGGTTTCAGAGGGTCTTACCGTTGTCAGAAGTATAGCCAGCACTCCACGCTGTCTGGTCTTGTAATTTTAACCATTTCAACGTGTGGAACACATCCTCACGTTCTCTAGTCGATTATTCAGGGTACAGCTAGGACCACTTTACACGCTGTCAGCAACCCGGCATGTTTTGGTCCCATGTAAATTTTGTTAGCAAGCCCTTTTAAACCTCTACGGGATCTGTGTCCACCCTGAGGGAAGGTTGAGCTAACGTGCACTAATGTGATTAGCGTGACATCGTAAGTAACAAGAACATTTCCAGGACATAGACATTCTTTTTAATCTAACTGCACTGTCCAATGTACAGTAGCTATTACAGTGGAAAAATATCATGTTATTGTTTGAGGAGAGTGCACAACAACAACAAAAAATGTATCACGACAACTGATACATTTTGATACATTGATACATTCACCTCTGAAGGTAAATAATGTACTTATATTTAGTTATCTTGCTCCGATTTGTCATCCTGAGGGTCCCAGAGATAAAATGTAGTATAGTTTTATTTGATAAAATCAGTTTTTATATTGAAATGTAGAAACTGGGTTCTATAGTTTGAACCCCTGCTGTGTCTGCCCCCCCTTTCTGTAAGGAAGCTAATTATCCTGCTAATTATTGTCATTCCTGGGAGTGTGTTAACTTAAATGTTTTATTACCATATAATTTGTGTATGTTCTCTATAGTTATGTCCTTGAAAATGTATCAATTGACTAATTCATCACATTTGGGCAGACTTGATACACCATTTTGAACAGTAATACTATGGTTCATTGGATCAGTCTAAAACTTTGCACATACACTGCTGCCATCTAGTGGCCAAAATCTGAATTGTGCCTAGACTCCTAAGTGATATAATCGTCTTTCTCTTGCATTTCAAAGATGATGGAGAAAAAAATTAAGACGCATGTTTTTTTTTTTTTATCTTTATCTTCTACCAGATTTAATGTGCTATATTCTCCTATGTTAATTTCACATTTCCACAAGTGTTTCCTTTCAAATGGTATCAAGAATACAGGCAGTTAGGTTTAGGTATGTCATTTTAGGTGAAAATTTAAAACAAATTCCAACACACCGACACAATGTCTGTGCTCACATGGGCGTGGTTACTGACTGGGTCTAGGTTTATATGAATAGCCATAATCCCATTTAAAAGGCTAAAATCACATTTCTATATTTTAAAAAAACATTGTCATACTTAATCAGATATTTTATACAGCATTTAGATGCAAACCTGATAACTAGAATGTGTACGCCCTCAGAGATACAGTTATTTAGTTATCCATCCTTAATGATATCACAAAATAATAAACACTGACAGGATTGTTCTTTAAATCCCCACCGACCATTTTACACATTCTTTATGTTAGAAATATTGTTTCAATGTCCAAGCTTTTGACGTTAGAGTTTTTGGCGGCCACACTATCTCTAGACAAAGCATTTCTTTGGTGGATACTGAAAGGCAGAGATGGAAAGTTCCCTCCTGCTTAAATTAACGACTAAGTGTTAAGATGTTAAGACCGGCACAGCCCCCCCGTTCCCTCTTCTGTGGGAGAGAGGGGTTTGGCTATCTTCAAACATGTGCCAAGCTGATCTGTCACCTTTGATCCTCACCAAGGAGAAAGAGTCATGACAAAAGCTTAAACGCAACAATGTTATTTTCAAATAATCAAAATAGTTTCAGATCATTTTTGCAAGCGAGCTACAAAAAACAGTGCCACTCACCAAATGATGATCGTTTCAAACATAAAGGTATACTCAGAGAAATGACGTTGCTACGAGCAGCACAACAAAGAATGCGACGAGCGAGCTGCAAGACTTCGGTCACACACAGTATCTGTGCATGTGTATAGGTTCGCTTTATTCTGTTAGAGCTTGGTAGATACAGGATCAAGACAGCTCAGCAGTTTAGCCTTGCGCTTCAACGCTCTCTCTGCGGAAATTGACCCACTATTCTGTTTACTTCATACACCTACTGTATATGATATCACTGAGTGTAGACATTCATCGCATTCTTTGCAGTGCTGCTTGTAGCAACGTCATTTCTCTGAGTGTACCTTTATGTTTCAAATGATCATCATGATTACGTTGCAATATATATTTCAATATCATTATTTTTGTTCTCGAAATCAAAAGGTTTAGTGTGATATTAAAGGCACAAAAGTAACTTCTTGTTGAAAGTTAATCTTGAAAGGAGATGTTAACAATCTGGCAAAAACATCCTCCTCTGTCACACTAGAACAAAAGCTAGCTAGACCGTGGGAAAACTAGGCTACTGCTCATGCTCTCAGGAGTGACAAGTCAATATGGAATTACTTTTGTGCCTTTAATATCACGCTAAACCTTTTGATTTTGAGAACAAAAATAATTATATTGAAATATAGATTGCAACGTAATAATTCCGAAACACGAGAACAAATAATTGAAAATTAATGCAAAGAAATTGCTTTCAGTGAAACATTTTCAATGCGATTGCGATGAAAAGCTTTCTTCAACTGCCTGCAATTTTTCTATCTTTGGTTACATCACCCTGGCTTTTGGTTTCACTGCTTGTTTTAGCAGTTGCATGTTTTTGGCACATTCATTACGTGTGGCCTGGGTTTAGAGGCAGGTGGAGATAATGCGTCTCCGTTGGTCAACCAGTGACAGTTCAGCCTCATCCATTGATCAAGTTTGTTCACATCTTCTCCGAAGGCCATACATGTGAGCACCATGGCTAGCCAGCGGCTAAGTGGCTCTTTGCAGCCTTAGATATATTAGAAACACGTCTAAACAACACACTTTTTAAAGTATAATATTTGTTGTATTAATATACATTTTATGGTTATGACGGGAAAATATTTGAGCCAGCTGGCCAGGATAACTATGAACTAGCTATGAATAAATAGCTAGGTTAGTATGAGCCACACGTGTATGTGTGTGTGAGAGAGATAGATCAAACATTCCATGAAAATAACATTCTAGCTAATTCGGTAGTCATAGAAATCTGTGCCTGCTTGGCACCCATGAAAATACTCAGCAATGTTCTCTCCTGCAAGGACAAATAAGACAACAGCTATTTAAGAGAATGAAAACAAGGCTGAGCACAGTAGTCGCCAATGTAGTAGTAGAACTTGAGTACCTGAACTTTGTTTATTTGCAAGAACTTATGTTGGCAAGAGCAGCTAGAGACCACATTGACACACCACACCTCCTCAGCAGTAAGGTCACCCAGATGACGGGACATCTTCCATCCCTCAGAAGCTGTCACAGTCATTTGGGGTCATCATGGGAGGCCACAGATCAAAATGGAATATGAGATAATGTGCTTGATTAGCAGGTAGCCTAGTGGTTAAGAGTGTTGGGCCAGTAATCGAAAGGTTGCTGGTTTGAATCCCGGAGTCAACAAGATGAAAAATCTGTCAATATGCCCTTGAGCAAGGCACTTAACCCTAATTTTAAATGTTTTTTATTTAACCAGGCAAGTCAGTTAAGAACAAATTCTTATTTACATGACAGCCTACCCCCGCCAAACCCTCCCCTAACCTGGACGACGCTGAGATAATTGTGCGCCACCCTATGGGACTCCCAATCACGGCCGGTTGTAATACAGCCCGGGATCAAACCAGGGTCTGTAGTGATGGCTCTAGCACTGAGATGCAGTGCCTTAGACTGCTGCGCCACTCAGGAGTAATTGCTCCTGTAAGTCGATTTGGATAAGAGTGTAAATTACTCAAATGTAAATGTGTGAGGTCCATCAAAGCCAGGATGCCCTATGCTGGGTACAGACTGGTGAAAGGGAATCTTGTAGCAATGGGACACTGTGTACAACGGCATCAAGTGAAATCATCCATGCATTGGGTGGATGGAGCAAAATTGTTGTCAAGAATGATCCAAGTTGGTTGTGTTGCTCACAGAACTTATTCTGTCCCTGCTCCATTGTCTCTGGTTCACATACAGAGTGTACAAAACATTAGGAACACCTGCTCTTTCCATGACATAAACTAAAATTTTCATCCAGGAGAAAGCTATGATCCCTTATTGATGTCACCTGTTAAATCCACTGCAATCAACGTAGCTGAAGGGGGGGAGTCAGGTTAAAGAAGGATTTCTAAGCCTTTACACAATTGAGACATTGAATGGCATACATACACAATCCGAGGGTGAATGGGCAAGACAAAAGATTTACATTGCCTTTGAATCAAATCAAATTTGATTTGTCACATGCGTCGAATACAACAGGTGTTTACTTACAAGCCCTTAACCAGCAATGCAGTTCAAGAAAGAGTTAAGAAAATGTTTATTAAATCATCTAAAGTTTGAAAAAAATACATAACAATAACGAGATTATATACAGGGGGTACCGGTACTGATTCAAAGTACAGGGGTACAGGTTAGTCGACGTAATTTGTAAAGTGACTACGCAGAGATAATAAACAGCGAGTAGCAGCAGTGTAAAAGTCTGGATGGCCATTTCATTAATTGTTCAGCAGTCTTATGGCTTGGGGGTAGAAGTTGTTAAGGTGCCTTTTGGTCCTATACTTGGCGCTCCGGTACCGCTTGCCGTGCGGTAGCAGAGAGAGCAGTCTATGACTTGGGTGACTGGAGTCTTTGACAATATTTTGGGCCTTGCTCTGACACTGCCTAGGTCCTGGATTGCAGGAAGCTTGGCCCCGGTGATGTACTGGGCCGTACGTACTACCCTCTGTAGCGCCTTACGGTCAGATGCTGAGCATTTGCCATACCAGGCGGTGATGCAACCGGTCAGGATGCTCTCAATGGTGCAGCTGTAGAACTTTTTGAGGATCTGGGGACCCATGCCAAATCTTTTCAGTCTCTTGAGGGGGGAAAATGTGTTGTCATGCTCTCTTCACAACTGTCTTGGTGTGTTTAGACCATGATAGTTTGTTGGTGATGTTGACACCAGGGAACTTGAAGCTGGTACAATGGAGGCTTCTCAGAGGAGGAAGGGGAGGACCATCCTCCTCAGTGAATTTCATTAAAATTGTAAAACATTTCAAAAGTTATATATTTTTTTATAAAACTATACTAAATATAATCATGTCACCAAATAATTGATTCAAACACACTATTTTGCAAAGAAGGTCTACAGTAACCTCAACAGCACTCTGTAGGTTAGCATCATAGTGTAACCGGAGGACAACTAGCTTCCGTTGTTCTCTGGGTACATTGACTTCCATACAAAACCTAGGAGGCTCATGGTTCTCACCCCCTTCCAAAGTAATTATGACAACTTCCGGAGGACGTCCTCCAGCCTGTCAGAGCTCTTGCAGCATGAACTGACATGTTGTCCAATTAATTAAAAGATCAGAGAATTAATCTAGTACTGAAAGCATAAGCTACAGCTAGATAGCACTGCAATATATAAAATGTGGTGAATAGTTGACTCAAAGAGAGAGAAAGACATTAGTTGAACAGTTAACAAATACATTTCTTCCAAAACGAAGGAGAAGCAAGAGAGAAATAGATCATTTATGTTCACTTTCAATTTCACTTACTTAGCTAGCAAATGCAGCTAGATAGCTAGTTTAGCCTACTGAAACACCCTGCTCAAAAAGAGGGATTCTATGTTAGTTAGCTGGCTATGACTTTCCAACACAACACTGGAATTCTTCCAAGTCAAGGAAAGCTTTTGGTATTAGAAAACAGAAAGGAAAACGCCGCACACTGCTGCTCATGCTCCTAGGTGCTATTTATTTACAGCAACGTTTCAACCCTTAGGTCTTCATCGAGCCTCCATATCCCAGGTGGTGGTGAAAAGTCCTATATATATATATATATATATATATATATATATATATATATATATATATAGGGGCAGTACTCAGTGACATCACTTCCTGAAACAGGAGGTAAAAAATGTATAGCATAGTTTCACAATATTAACATTCAATATATTAAAATATGTGATCATACACAGGAATGTGAATAATATTTACAGTGATATACATACACATACAATATTCAATTATTATTAAAAAAACACAACTTGCACATATTTAAAATATTAAAACAGTTTCAAGTCAAACTCCTCGTTAAGGCCAAGAGGAGACAGTGTGTTGAGCCTCTGGATCCAGAAAGATTCCCTTTGAAAAAATGTCCTCTCAATGTTCCATCCCCTGCATGACATCTTCTATTCCAATGTATCTCAGAGAACTATTAGGATGTCCAGCTTGTACAAAATGAGCAGCAACCAGATTGTTTGTCTCACCTGTCTGTATATTGCTGCGGTGCTCACTGATCCGTGCCTTAAGGCTTCTACAAGTTTTCCCTATGTAAGACAGACCACGTTTGCCTTTCTGTTTCCATGAGTTTTCCTACAACTCCAGCACCTGCGGAAAATACCTGGATGTGCGTATGTTCTTCAGCTTTTGTACAAGCTTTTGGTATTACTAATCAGGGTATCACTCTCACTCATCTTTGGGGACAGGTTGGACGTGATGTAGTGCATGTCCACCTAAGAAACATACAAAGAATACGATTTAGTACACCAGAATAAGTCATGTAATCACAACATAGATTCAGAAGTTGGCCATAACATATTGACGTCACCAATTACGAAGAGACTGGGACAGTGTTCCGGGTTCTTCTCCCTCACATCAACAAGCTGGTACACCTGTAAGCCTTCACACAGCTGCTTCAACAGAATTTGGCAGAAAAAAAAGCCGATAAATAAAAATGTAGCAGGCCAAATTGTTGGGGGAAGAGGCTGTCTATCATAACCTACACCCCGAATTCAGCTTCAGCACCATTCTCTCAAGCCTTGCACGCACGTGCTCCTGCTGCTGAGGAGAGAGAGAGCAACAGAGGAGCCTTGGCCTAGGCTACTGTTGATTCCTAAAATGGAGGCCTTTTTCTTTGAAGTAAAACCAAAGTTAGTGGAAAAACAGTATGCCTATAATGAAGAGCCTAAGTTTAATATTGTCATGGACTAAGATGAGAAGAATGCAGGTACTGTGCAACTCCTTATTCATGTAGGATACAATTTTGGAACATATTTAATTCATCATTATTATTATTACTGTATATCATTTTTTATTGTTGTAAGCCTGTTTATTAATCCAAACCTTCTTTAAATATGCAAAACCTGTTTTGTTTAAACCTGTTAGATGTAAGGTCCCCTGTTTAGGGAACCTGCGTGGTTCTGGTAGTGGTTCCGATTGACATTTTTGTTTATAAATCAAGCTGTGGACACCGTAAATCGAAATTCATTGAGCGAAAGTTCCCAAGGACACAGTGGTATTTTTTTCTGAGCCTGTGTGACATACAGTGGTATGTGAAATCTGAAACCACTTGAAG
This sequence comes from Oncorhynchus clarkii lewisi, assembly GCF_045791955.1. Lineage (NCBI taxonomy): Eukaryota > Metazoa > Chordata > Actinopteri > Salmoniformes > Salmonidae > Oncorhynchus > Oncorhynchus clarkii. The sequence continues at coordinate 28,591,009 of NC_092165.1, forward strand.
CTGGGATGTCCCTCCTACAATTTCATTCGCTCTTCCAACTGTCCATCAACTCCTGGCTGAACCCTACATCACAGTTACTGACAAAGCACGTGCTGCAATTATTACATCATAGAGCAGCAGGAGAGAGTGGTTTCATCACGGAAGCACATTCAGAGATGGATTTATAGCCATTCATCTAAAATATTTCATAGATTTTAAATAAACAAACACTTTCTGTTTCTCAGATGGACAGAATTAATATGAGAAAAAGGCAAGTTCCTAATGAGTTCAGCAAACCAAGCTAAAGCTCTGTGAGACTTTCACAGCAGTGGGGGCAGATGTTTTGATCAAGAAAATATGCACATGTTCTCTAACCCTATACATACAAATATGCATTTTACAGTTATAAAGAAGGTGAAATCTTATGGTTAGTCATTTTATAATTCATTATGTTATATTTAGAAAGCATATAAGTAATTTCAAACATTATTCATACAGTTTTGTTGAATAGGAAATACATTATATAAAATACATATTTTTATCAGTATGGTGAGATTTGAACCTTTCTTTTAGCATGCCACATTTCTAGTTATTGGTTATGGGCCTCTCATGATAAATAATTACTTTTGGGGATTACGTAGCTTACATTTTCCATTACATTTAGTTACATTGAACTGACTAAATTAAATTAACTGTGTGCTCCGTATTTAGTTAAGATAGATTATAAGTAGGTCTGTTGTAAAATAAGTAACGTTAGCCTATTTCTGTCATTTGTTGGGTATGGTAGGCACTTATTTTTGTTTGTAATTACTGCAACATGGCCAATTCATAACTTTTGTGAAGATTTAAACCAGTTCGCAAGTGTTTTGTTTAATTCTGCTGAGACATTTTCTTTGGCCAATTTTTACACAGATTTTTGCTGCTCAAATTTTCTCTATGGCTTGACATAGTCATAGCCATAGTATGTCGCAGACATACACTGCTCAAAAAAATAAAGGGAACACTAAAATAACACATCCTAGATCTGAATGAATGAAATATTTTTATTAAATACTTTTTTATTTTCATAGTTGAATGTGCTGTCAACAAAATCACACATAAATTATCAATGGAAATCAAATGTATCAACCCATGGAGGTCTGGATTTGGAGTGACACTCAAAATTAAAGTGGAAAACCATACTACAGGCTGATCCAACTTTGATGTAATGTCCTTAAAACAAGTCAAAATGAGGCTCAGTAGTGTGTGTGGCCTCCACGTGCCTGTATGACCTCCCTACAACGCCTGGGCATGCTCCTGATGAGGTGGCGGATGGTCTCCTGAGGGATCTCCTCCCAGACCTGGACTAAAGCATCCGCCAACTCCTGGACAGTCTGTGGTGCAACGTGGCGTTGGTGGATGGAGCGAGACATGATGTCCCAGATGTGCTCAATTGGATTCAGGTCTGGGGAATGGGCGGGCCAGTCCATAGCATCAATGCCTTCCTCTTGCAGGAACTGCTGACACACTCCAGCCACATGAGGTCTAGCATTGTCTTGCATTAGGAGGAACCCAGGGCCAACCGCACCAGCATATGGTCTCACAAGGGGTCTGAGGATCTCATCTCGGTACCTAATGGCAGTCAGGCTACCTCTGGCGAGCACATGGAGGGCTGTGCGGCCCCCCAAAGAAATGCCACCCCACACCATGACTGACCCACCGCCAAACCGGTCATGCTGGAGGATGTTGCAGGCAGCAGAACGTTCTCCAGACTGTCACGTCTGTCACATGTGCTCAGTGTGAACCTGCTTTCATCTGTGAAGAGCACAGGGCGCCAGTGGTGAATTTTCCAATCTTGGTGTTCTCTGGCAAATGCCAAACGTCCTGCACGGTGTTGGGCTGTAAGCACAACCCCCACCTGTGGACGTCGGGCCCTCATACCACCCTCATGGAGTTTGTTTCTGACCGTTTGAGCAGACACATGCACATTTGTGGCCTGCTGAAGGTCATTTTGCAGGGCTCTGGCAGTGCTCCTCCTGCTCCTCCTTGCACAAAGGCGGAGGTAGCGATCCTGCTGCTGGGTTGTTGCCCTCCTACGGCCTCCTCCACGTCTCCTGATGTACTGGCCTGTCTCCTGGTAGCGCCTCCATGCTCTGGACACTACGCTGACAGACACAGCAAACCTTCTTGCCACAGCTCGCATTGATGTGCCATCCTGGATGAGCTGCACTACCTGAGCCACTTGTGTGGGTTGTAGACTCCGTCTCATGCTACCACTAGAGTGAAAGCACCGCCAGCATTCAAAAGTGACCAAAACATCAGCCAGGAAGCATAGGAACTGAGAAGTGGGCTGTGGTTATCACCTGCAGAACCACTCCTTTATTGGGGGTGTCTTGCTAATTGCCTATAATTTCCACCTGTTGTCTATTCAATTTGCACAACAGCATGTAAAATGTATTGTCAATCAGTGATGCTTCCTAAGTGGACAGTTTGATTTCACAGAAGTGTGATTGACTTGGAGTTACATTGTGTTGTTTAAGTGTTCCCTTTATTTTTTTGAGCAGTGTATATTTATCTCTTTCTATGTCGCTAGGCATAATCTTCTCTTCCTTTATATAGCCTATATGTTGTTTTAAATATTAATATCATAGAGTGGAAACCTCAGCCTATAGGCCTATGCATGCAATGCCCAGATGTGTTTATTGAAAAATCTCTGATAGCCGATAAAAGCTGATAACCATAAAAAAATGGACAATTATTGTTTTAGGAGTAGCCCCATTTTTTTATATATATATAACTGGCTATATAGTTTTGTATATGCTACACATTGAAACACAAGGAGTAGTGTTTTTGTCATTTGTTATAGGCTGTTTTTAAAGGACATGTAAATGTGTCTCATTTGGCCAATATCCCTTGTTTAAAGTTGGATCTGAATGTATATGGATGTCTGGTAAATTTCTCAAATGTCTGGTAAATTAAGATCTTCCCGGTCACTTTATACGGCGCCAAAGTTTCCTAAAGGAAACACTGAGATGTGAATATTGTTTTTCTGCAGATTTTAGAATATTTGCATGGAAAAATGTAATAGAAAAAAAATCAAGTCTGATGCTACCTCAGCCTGATGAGCCACACATGAAACCCCTAAGGTTGATGTCCACGCCCAAGACGATATTTAATGAGCATAATAAAAATAATTCCCATACAAATCTGTCAGTTTAAAGTAGAGATATCTGTTTTTTTGCATTGGATGCATCTCAATCCACAGCATCCGCATATGTCACAATTCCACATCTTCTGTCTGTAGCGTCCGAACCATTTGGGCTACACACTGTGCACACTGACCCATCTGTGCAAAGGTGAGACTCTCCCGGACATGTACATCTTCGTTGTTTTGCTCTAGGACGCTCCCTGTTAAAATCTACTTTTATAATAAACTAACGTCTTTACAGCGTTACATATTAGTTACTCGAGCACAACATGTGCTTCAAATGTAGCTAGAATTCATACAGGCTGTATTTAAATCAATTTTAAAAGTATGATTTTCTGTGCTCCTAAATTTCATATGGTGCTCCTAACTTTTTTAAATGGTATTTATTTTATTTATTTGGAGCCTTGAACAGCAGATACCTTTTGTCTAGCTTGTGAGGGCCTAGCCAATGGCTGACTTAGCTAGCTCGATTTTAATACCCATAAACTACCAAAGAAAAATCCTGATTGGCTCTATTCTCTCAGTGTTAACCCTTCCCTTTCCATCACAAACTGAAGAGATCAAATCAGAATTAGAAAATATGAAGAAATTAAAACGAAGTTTAAATAAAAAAATGTTGAATAATAGTATAAATCTTAAGGTCTTCTCTGAAGATGTAGAAGGCCTTTACCCACTGACAAGCTCCATAGACACTTTCAGTATAGAGAGCAATAGTAATGCCGTCTTTTTGTAGATACCAACTCCGCCATGGCTCCTTGATCAAAGCCTATGGGGAAATTAATTAATGGGCGTTTGGGAGGGTTTTTGGATAAACTGAAAATAAGGTCTGAGGTTAACACAGGCTTTGGAGAGCTTATAAGTTTTGCTCTATGAGATGATATTAGCAGATGAAGATTCCTTTTTGTGAATTTTGAAGCATTTATGTAATCAAAACAACCACATAAAGGATTCAGAATTCATAAAGGTAATGTTAAATGACTTATATTATCTCATAGAACAAAACCTATAAGGTCTCCTAAGCCTGTGTTAACCTCAGACCTTATTTATCCCAAAACCCAATTTTTTCGCCATTAATTTCCCTCATAGGAATGGCTGAATGAACCAGAGGTAAGGAAAGAGCAATTTGTCAGCAAGAATGTTGCTAGGACCGTCTGGGCATGGTCTGAGGGGGAGGGGAAAACTGAAAACTAGCTGTTATTGGCAGAGAGGATTGGAACTCTTTAACATGTGCTAGGAGATGTTGTACCCACTGTGACTATTAAAACCTTCCCTAACCAGAAACCGTGGCTTGATGGCAGCATTTGCACAACGTTGAAAGAATGTACCATCGCATTTAATCATGGCAAAGTGACAGGAAAAATGGCCGAATACAAACAGTGTAGTTATTCCCACCGTAAGGCAATCAAACAAGCAAAGCGTCAGTATAGATACAAAGTGGAGACGCAAGTGGTAGGGTGTACAGACAATCACGGATTACAAAAAGAAAATCAGCCCAGACGACGTCTTGCTCCCAGACAAACTAAACCACTTCTTTGCGCGCTATGAGGACAATGCAGTGTCACCGACACAGCCCGCTACCAAAGACTGTGGGCTCTCATTCTCCGTGGCCGACGTGAGTAAAACATTTAAATGTGTTAACCTTGGCAAGGCTGCCGGCCCAGCCGCGTCCGCAGAGCATGCGCAGACCAGCTGGCTGGTGTGTTTACGGACATAATCAATTAATCCCTATCCCGGTCTGCTGTCCTCACATGCTTCAAGTTGGCCACCATTGTTCCTGTTCCCAAGAAAGCTAAGGTAACAGAACTAAATGACTATCACCCCATAGCACTCACTTCTGTCATCATGAAGTGCTTTGAGAGACTAGTCGAGGATCATATCACCTCCACCCTACCTGTCACCCTATACCCACCCCAATTTGCTTACCGTCCCAATAGTTCCACAGACGATGTAATCGCCATCACACTGCCCTATCCCATCTGGACAAGAGGAATACCTATGTAAGAATGCTGTTCATTGACTACAGCTCAGCATTCAACACCATAGTACTCTCCAAACTCATCATTAAGCATGAGACCCTGGGTCTCGACACCGCACTGTGCAACTGGGTCCTGGACTTCCTGATGGGCCGCCTCCAGGTGGTAAAGGTAGGAAACAACATCTCCACTCCGCTGATCCTCAACACTGGGGCCCCAAAAGGGTGCGTTCTGAGCCCTCTCCTGTACTCCCTGTTTACCCGCGACTATGTGGTCATGCACGCCTCCAACTCAATCATCAAGTTTGCGGACAACACTACAGTGGAAGCCTTGATTACCAACAACGACGAGACAACCTACAGGGAGGAGGTGAGGGCCCTCGGAGTGTGGTGTCAGGAAAATAACCTCTCACTCAATGTCAGCAAAACAAAAGAGATGATCGTGGACTTCAGGAAACATATTGACAGGAAAGCAGTGGAGAAGGTGATAAGTTAAGTTCCTCGTTGTACATATCACCGACAAACTGAAATGGTCCACGCATACAGACAGTGTGGTGAAGAAGGCGCAACAGCACCTCTTGAACCTCATGAGGCTGAAAAAATGTGGCTTGTCAACCGAAAACCCTCACTAACTTTTACAGGTGCACAATTGAGAGAATCCTGTTGGGTTGAATCACCACCTGGTACGGCAACTGCACCGGCCACAACCGCAGGGCTCTCCAGAGGGTGATGCGGTCTGTACAACGCATCACAGAGGGAAAACTACCTGCCCTCCAGGACACCTACAACACCCAATGTCACAGGAAGGTGCAAAAGATAATGAAGGACAATAACCACCCGAGCCACTACCTGTTCACCCCGCTTCCATCCAGAAGGCGAGGTCAAACAGCCACCACTAGCACAGAGACGCGGCTACCTACCTACAGACTTGATATCATTGGCCACTAATAAATGTAACACTAGTCACTTCAGTAACGCCACTTTAAGAATGTTTACATATCTCGCATTACACATGTCATATGCATATTCTGTATAGTGTATCCTTCACTATCTATTCTTTACTATCTGTTGCATCTTAGCTGCGCTGTCACTGCTCATCCATGTATTTTATACTTATATTCTCATCCCATTCCTTTACTAGATTGTGTGTATTAGGTTTTGATGTGGAATTGCTAGATATTACATGTTAGATACTGCTGCACTGTCAGATCTAGGAGCATAAGCATTTCACTACACTCGCAATAACATCTTCCAACCATGTGTATGTGACCAATAACATTTGATTTGATTTGAGCGAGGGAGGGAGGGAGAGAATACGGCAAGGAGGGGGAATGGTGAGAAAGAAGCAGGGAGTGAACGAGGGAGGACAAGAGAGGAAGAGAGGGCAGGTTTACAGAGGATGTTTCAGGAAGTAGTGAAGGCCGTATTCCCTCTTCATCCACTGTTCTGTAATTAAGGTGTCACTGTGACATTTCAATAAATATGTGATGAGGTCAGACTCTTGTGTCTGCTGGAAACACCATCCTCCTCTGTGCACTGCAGACAGAGAGAGAGAGGAGGAGAGAGGGAGGTGGAGAGTGAGGGAGGTAAGTAGAAAGATACATAATGGAGAGATAAAGAGACAGGTATAGAGAAAGGAAATATAGGTGGTATTAAAATATAGAGAAAGCTATAGATTACCTGGAAGGAGAGAGGAACTGAAAGAAAATCATAATGAGTAGTTTAAATGTTTGGTTTATGAAGAGACAAAGACAAAGAAGACCGTGAGAGAGCCAACTAAGGCCAACAGGTGATAAGACTTCATGAAAAAACTGTAAATAGAGAAACAAGGACACTTCCTTTATTCCACATTAACTAAGAGAACAAGCCTGCCTATCCACCTTTTTCAGAATTCCTTGCCTACCTTTATGGAAAAAAAACACATGCATTTCACATGTGAACACGTGTGACAACGTGTGATCTCGTATCATCTCGTGATCACATACGATTTAATGTAAAAGCATGTGTGTGACATGTGAAGCAACATGTGACAATATGTGAGCGCATGTGAGAGCATGATCTCATGTGAAATAGAATAGCCAAGTCAAAGTCCAGACCTGAATCCAATCGAGAATCTGTGGAAAGAACTGAAAACTGCTGTTCACAAATGCTCTCCATCCAACCTCACTGAGCTCGAGCTGTTTTGCAAGGAGGAATGGGAAAAAATGTCAGTCTCTCGATGTGCAAAACTGATAGAGACATACCCCAAGCGACTTACAGCTGCAATCGCAGCAAAAGGTGGCGCTACAAAGTATTAACTTAAGGGGGCTGAATAATTTTGCACGCCCAATTTTTCAGTTTTTGATTTGTTAAAAAAGTTTGAAATATCCAATAAATGTCGTTCCACTTCATGATTGTGTCCCACTTGTTGTTGATTCTTCACAAAAAAATACAGTTTTATATCTTTATGTTTGAAGCCTGAAATGTGGCAAAAGGTCGCAAAGTTCAAGGGGGCCGAATACTTTCGCAAGGCACTGTAAATGTGACAACATGGGGATGCAAAATTGTGAAAACCCAGGTGTCAAATGTAATTTAGAATATTTTACTTTGAAAGGCATCATTTACATTAATTCAATTTAAACAGTCATGGTCCCCTGCAGGTTTTGTCTAGTTCCCAGTTTGTTCCAGGGACGTCCCCAAGGACATTTTAGGAGGTTCTTCGAACATTGTGCCATGGTCCCATGGAGGTTTTTGTCTAGTCAGATGTGAAAATATGGTAAATCTACAACTAGTTACTGTATTTTTACAGCTAAATTCCGGTGTTAAACGGACAATATGCTGCTGTATGCTTATTACTTGGGACTCAACCTCACTTGGGATTTGAAATCACATGCTAGCTACCTGAAGTTCCTGATGCAACACCAGGTCTGTGGCCATGATGCAGATTGGCAAGAATACATTTCTGCACTTCGCCTAAAGTTGCAGTAAAAAATTAAGTAAATATATTCAACAACTTAAAGGTGTTATTTCTATCAAATGCTGTATTCTGATTTCAAATACTGTAAAATTTCATACTGTGATCACAATTGGGACTCAGCCTTAAAATGGGATTTGAATTCATAAACTCTTGGTCAATAGCAACCTGAAATGTTGTGGTCATATATATGTACAGTATATTTGTGCCAACCGTCAGTGGAAGACTTGTAGCAGTTTAAGTGTTTGAAGTAGAGCACCTCCTTTAACACTGTCTGTTCTGCAAACTCTGTAAGTGGATGAGTCAGTAATGAGTTGTGTTGTGAAGCGGTTATTTTGCAATTTCTAGTAAATGAATGGGGACTTGTTGCCAGAAGATACTGTGAATTAGTCATTTCTTAACAAGAAACTACTTGTCAGTAGTGATGAGGAAATGAGGCTTCCTGAAGCATTGAGGCTTTCAAGGCAATTGTGTGGGAAATAGTCATTACTCGGAGCTTCGTCATCCGTTCACAATGCACATTAATGACATCTGCTGGTCAGCAATAAAAAGCAACGTATGATTATCGAATTTATGTTTTTTTCCCCCTCTATTGACTTTATTAAAACTCTGTGGAGTAGTGGTAAATTGTTGGCTAGCCAGGTTCACATCTTGATATTGCTTCCCTTTTTTGCATTCAAGTTTACTATTTTTCTAAAACAATCTATGGCATTATTTAGGGTGATAAAAACAAACTTATACTGTACTAAATTAAACAAATTATTTGAACAACAGTGCAGAAAGTGTTTTCACATAACACGATTTTCAAAATAGTGCGCCTTCGACAGGATGCGACCTCACCCTCACGTCCCTGAATGTGCCAAAATCGGCAACTCTACCTGCTAAGCTACCAGTCTGGTGTAATTGCATGTACAAAGCCTAACTAGATGTATAAGTACAGCATCCGGTAGAGGTCGGCGTTTGAAAGCAGCTTAATCGAAGTAAGCACCGGAACCACGGCAAAATCAGTGGCATCTCGTATTTTGCAACACATGGTTTGAAAAAGCATGTGATCAAACAAAGCGTCGGACATCATTGCTGACGTACTTCTGATAAAGTGATACACGCATTGGCACACTGCTTGAAAGTCAGCTGCTTAGCGATTTCGACACGCCTCAGATCTCCAGTATCAAATGTAAACATCACTACTTGTCAGTATGTCATTATAAAAGTCACAATAATTTACCAGAAAATGTTTCCAGTTACCTACAGGACACTAGCTGCTACTAGCAATCTTCCCAGTAACCTATTGTACCTTCACTGACCATTCTGTTGACAAAATGCACTTCACTTGCTGATTGGCAGCATACTGTAACAGTGGCAGCCTATCAGAAGATTGCAGGTGTGGATTATTCAAGGCGTGGCTTCAGATAGCTCTTTTTGGTCTCCCATGAGAAAGAATGTCATACCAGTTAATTTGGTCTGTTCATACACCTGTCAGTTCTGAAGCCTAGTTTAAAGGTTGACAAAAATGGATGTGAATCACCATATTATATGTAATTTACACATAGTTACCATGTCAACTATCACTACAGTTACAGTATATTATTGAAAGTTAAACATTAACTTCCTGCTTAACAGGTGCCATTAAGCTACTGGAAAACACAAAGTAAGATCTTTTAACAGTACAGCTCTTACCTGTCAAAGAAGGTGCTAAAATGTAATTAACATAATCATAAAACCACCTCAACTGGTACAACATTTCCACAGACGGTTGGCACGACATACAGTTGGAGTCGGAAGTTCACATACACTTAGGTTGGAGTCATTAAAAGTTGTTTTTCAACCACTCCACAAATGTCTTGTTAACAAACTATAGTCGGTTAGGACATATACTTTGCGCATGACACAATACATTTTTTACAACAATTGTTTACAGATAGATTATTTCACTTATAATGCACTGTATCACAATTCCAGTGGGTCAGAAGTTTACATACACTAAGTTGACTGTGCCATAAAACAGCTTGGAAAATTCAAGAAACTTATGTCATGACTTTAGAAGCTTCTGATAGGCTAATTGACATCATTTGAGTCAATTGGAGGTGTACCTGTGGATGTATTTCAAGACCTACCTTCAAACTCAGTGCCTCTGCTTGACATCATGGGAAAACCAAAAGAAATCAGCCAAGACCTCAGAAAAAAAATTGTAGACCTCCACAAGTCTGGTTCATCCTTGGGAGCAATTTCCGAATGCCTGAAGGTACCACATTCATCTGTACAAACAATAGTGCGCAAGTATAAACACCATGGGACCATGCAGCCGTAATACCGCTCAGGAAGGAGAAGCATTCTGTCTCCTAGAGATGAACGTACTTTGGTGCGAAAAGTGCAAATCAATCCCAGAACAACAGCAAAGGACAGTGTGAAGATGCTGGAGGAAACGGGTACAAACGTATCTATATCCACAGTAAAACGAGTCCTATATCAACATAACCTGAAAGGCTGCTCAGCAAGGAAGAAGCCACTGCTCCAAAACCGCCATAAAAAAAGGCAGACTACGGTTTGCAACTGCACATGGGGACAAAGATTGTACTTTTTGGAGAAATGTCCTCTGGTCTGATGAAACGAAAATAGAACTGTTTGGCCATAATGCCCATTGTTGTGTTTGGAGGGAAAAGGGGGAGGCTTGCAAGCCGAAGAACACCATCCCAACCGTGAAGCACGGGGTGGCAGCATCATGTTGTGGGGGTGCTTTGCTGCAGGAGAGACTGGTGCACTTCACTAAATAGATACCCTCATGAGGAAGACATCAGTCAGGAAGTTAAAGCTTGGTTGCAAATGGGTCTTCCAAATGGACAATAACCCCAAGCATACTTCCAAAGTTGTGGCAAAATGGCTTAAGGACATCAAAGTCAAGGCATTGGAATGGCCATCACAAAGCCCTGACCTCAATCCCATAGAAAATTTGAACTGAAAAAGCGCGTGTGAGCAAGGAGGCCTACAAACCTTACTCAGTTACACCAGCTCTGTCAGGAGGAATGGGAATTCACCCAAATTCAACCAATTTATTGTGGGAAGCTTGTGGAAGGCTACTCGAAGCGTTTGACCCAAGTTAAACATTTTGAAGGCAATGCTACCAAATACTAATTGAGTGTATGTAAACTTCTGACCCACTGGGAATGTGATGAAAGAAATAAAACTGAAATAAATCACTCTCTACTATTATTCTGACATTTCACATTCTTAAACTAAAGTGGTGATCCTAACTGACCTAAAACAGGGAATTTTTACTGGGATTAAATGTCAGGAATTGTGAAAAACTGAGTTTAAATGTATTTGGCTAAGGTGTATGTAAACTACCGACTTCAACTGTATTTTAGACCATGCCCCCAAGTATGCAAATAAACACCCGCCAGCACATTTCCGCAACCTACATTTCACATTTCAGTAATGATTGTACCTAACGGCCCTGTTACACTACATACATCGGGTGTTGTGGGAATGCTTCCTTTCAAATCAATGAAAGCTGCTTTACTACCTGTGTTGCACTCGTATTGCGTCATATCCAATGGTAGCATGCAAGCTCAAGAATCGCTGAGGTAAACATTTGTACAGCTGACGCACGCGTTCATTCTACAGTATCTTGTGAATTGAAATAATGAGAAATAAAGTTGATTTTGGTTGCATATGGCCTCCGGTAGACACCACTGGCTATTTTACAAGGATTTATGAAGTCAAGAACTTACTAACTAGCAGAAGCTGTAGCTATCTAGATACATTGACTAAGTTCACAATGTAAACGAAAGTAACATGTGTAATTAGAGGATTGTTTAGTGGAACCACTAGCAACAATAAATAAAAAACTGGACCAAAGCTATTGAACTTACGCATAATCGATGAATATTGTACAGTGCAGTAGGGAAAAATAGAATAAAGATGCTCTCAAAACAATGTGTCTGTGTAGCAGGTAGAACGTCACACTGACACAACTCTGCTGGAAAAGCAACGCAACGCTTATAGTGGAGCTGAAGTGTTATGCAGCGTTCGTAACAAAGTGGGAACTTATCACATGCGACTTGGAAAAATCCACTTGAACGGCCCATCCAACTGGTAATTACTAGTGGGAAACGCGTCTATCATCTCTCAGCTCCAAATTCTCCCACATGCTGACCTCTGAAGTAAGGAAATGACCTCGCAGTTAAATTTAACAATGTAATAAAGCTATCTATTTTTGACATCTATGATTTGTTTAGAAGCATGATAGCTGTACTTTTAATTGGCGTTTCCTAATGATTCCAAAGCACTTGAATGCATCCAACTGGTATTTACGACACAACTGGTAAATTCCCACCTCCCACATGGTAATGAACGGAGCTTTATATTTAATATATGGATTAGAAAAATGTAGATTATCTGCACATTCACCTTAAAAGTCCCTATGTGTACACTTCCATAATGCACTCGAGACCAAAAGGTTGCATGTTCAAATCCCCAAAGTGTTTATCCACTTAGGGATAGTTTCTATCAGATCTACGTGGACACCTGCATAGCAGTTGTTTTGGCAGTGTCGGAGGTGGAACTGCATTAGAGCTGTCAAATCCAAAAGCGTCTCTTGGCATTATACCTGAATGCCTGACAGTTAAGCTGTAGAAAAGTTGTTTCCATTAAAAGTTGTTTCCACTATGTTCACCGCAACGCAGTAGCCAATAACGTTTTGAGCCCCGCAAAACACCAGTCTCAACGTCAACAATGAAGAGGCGACTGCGGGATGCTGGCCTTCTAGGCAGAGTTGCGAAGAAAAAGCCATATCTCAGACTGGCAAATAAAAAGAAAAGATTAAGATGGGCAAAAGAACACAGACACTGGACAGAGGAACTCTGCCTAGAAGGCCAGCCTTCCGGAGTCGCCTCTTCACTGTTGACGTTGAGACTGGTGTTTTGCAGGTACTATTTAATGAAGCTGCCAGTTGAGGACTTGTGAGGCATCTGTTTCTCAAACTAGACACTCTAGTGTACTTGTCCTCTTGCTCAGTTGTGCATCGGGGACTCCCACTCCTCTTTCTATTCTGGTTAGAGACAGTTTGCACTGTTCTGTGAAGGGAGTAGTACACAGCGTTGTACGAGATCTTCAGTTTCTTGGCAATTTCTTGCATGGAATAGCCTTCATTTCTCAGAACAAGAATAGACTGACGAGTTTCAGAAGAAAGGTCTTTGTTTCTGGCCATTTTGAGCCTGTAATCGAACCCAACAAATGCTGATGCTCCAGATACTCAACTAGTCTAAAGAGGGACAGTTTTATTGCTTCTTTAATCAGGACAACAGTTTTCAGCTGTGCTAACATAATTGCAAAAGGGTTTTCTAATAATCAGTTAGCCTTTGAAAATGATAAACTTGGATTAGCTAACACAACGTGCCATTGGAACCCAGGAGTGATGGTTGCTGATAATGGGCCTCAGTTCACCTACGTAGATATTCCATTTAAAAATCATCCGTTTCCAGCTACAATAGTAATTTGCAACATTAACAATGTCTACCCTGTATTTCCGATCAATTTTATGTTATTTTAATGGACAAAAAATGTGCTTCTCTTTCAAAAACAAGGACATTTCTAAATGACCCTAAACTTTTGAACGGTAGTGTACATTTAAAAAGTCTAATAAATCAATTTAATATACACCATCACAATAAAACCATGATTTATTTTAGTCAGGTCTAAAGAAACATGATATGAAGAAATTGTATTTCAGAAGAACACAATATGAGTTGACCTACTGTATGTTATCTGGCTGTGCTCCATGCCTTAGGCTGTAGGCTTGTTCATTTAGCAGACAAGATATGCTTATAAATCCCGTGCCATTATTTTATATTATATGATTTAAAAGTGAGAAGAATATAATTGAATTTAGCTGAATAAAATAGAAAGGATCGTATTCCCATTCCGGAGTGAAGTGGATATGTTAAGCATAAAAGTGATCATTTGAAACAGGTCCTATACTCTAGACTTAGGCTTATTTGGCAACTTTAGTGGAGAATAATACAAACCTTAGAATGTCTTAGAAATCAAGACATGAATGGGCTGCATGGTGCCACTATAGGCTTGCGCTCTGTTCCTTGCACAGCTGTTCTCTCATCAAGCGATCATATTTTCACCCATCAGACCATTCTCAATTTAAACTTCTCTTTACTAGTATGTCAAATTAGATTTGATTTAGAATGGCCCATTATCAAATGATCAGGAACAAGGGAAGCGAATGGAGGCCGCTCATTTCCCCACCTGTCTGTTTTTCAATGATGGGGGTAGGCTACTTCAGTTATAGCGGAGCATGTGCTTAATATGAGCAGATGAGAAACAAATATAAGAACACTTGTTTCACTCCATGCTCTCGTTGCGCGACAGGTGATATTCCGCCTGAACTCTGTATGCCATGGATTCTTCAACCCTGTTCCTGCAGCTACTCAGTGCTTAATTTGGGAAACCAAGGGAAATCTGTTTGGGAACATTGATAGTAACATGTTTTCTCAATTAAACATATTTCACTAAACTGTTGAAAGCCCCTCTGCCTCCTGAAAAAAATAAATAAAGGAGAGAGAGGAGATTGAAACGCATGCACTGCAAACCCCAAGGCCTTTTTAACTGAAATACTTCTAGTAAGTTGTACTCAAAGTCAATTAAAAGTCATTATAACTTAATATATTTATGTGTTACTGACACAGAACTAAAAGAGAAGTCACCAACTAAATGTTTTAAAGATATGATAACAAATGTACTTTTTTCCCAGCATGCTCTACTGTAGGCAGATTTTGGGGAGTTGTTTTTAATATCTGTGTTTTTGCATGTACTGTACATTATGTGATTGATTGGTTAAATGTTATGCTACCCAAAGATACTTTTTTGTTGTTGTTGTTCTAAACTAATCCAATAATTTAACTTTTGCACCCATTACTGAATTGGTTGTTACAGTTCAAAATGGTTTAGGTAGTCTCCTCCCACTGTTTTTAGTCTTAGCAGTCATTATGAATGCAAATTGCGGGTGAATACACATTTTAGCTGTTGGATGGCCTAATGCTGGCTAGATTCCAATAGGATTTACACATCACTTTGCAAGCCAGCATGATGTGATTTACAGTTAGGGTTGCAAAATTCTAGAAAAATGTCCAGGTTTTCAGAAATCCTGGTTGATTACTGAGAAATTTGGACCAAGGTTTGTGGAATTTTGCAACCCTACCAATCTAGGCAACCATAGACCTACATAAACACCTAGATGGAAACAACCCCATAAATCTACAAAACCACTAGACAGTACAAACACCCTAGATGAGACAAAAACACACATATCACCCATGTCACACCCTGACCTAACCAAAATAATAAAGAAAACAAAGAATACTAAGGTCAGGGCGTGACATACGGTCACTGCAACAGCCCTAGGTATATGTACTATACTTTACTGTTTATATTTTTGACAAATTTTACTTCACATTCCTAAAGAAAATAATGTACTTTTTACCCCATACATTTTCCCTGACACCCAAAAGTACTCATTGCATTTGAATGCTTAGCAGGACAGGAAAATTGTCAAATTCCCGCACTTATCAAGAGAACATCCCTGGTCAAATCTACTGCCTCTGATCCAGCTGACTCACTAAACACATAATTTGTTTGTAAATTATAATCTGAGTGTTGGAGTGTGCCACTGGCTATTTGTAAATAAAATAAAAACAAACGTTTACTTTTGACACTTAAGTATATATAAAACCAAATACTTATAGACTTTTAGACGTTAACTTGAGTAATTTTCTATTAACGTATCTTTACTTTTACTCAAGTATAACAATTACACACTTTTTCCACCACTGCATTTTGTTCATCCAGACTTTTGTGACCCAACATTCTCTTTTTCCCCTCATCAAGCTGCAGGTTCATGCTGAGTGTGACAGCCATCCAACTACGTTACCAGATGTTGTCTTCTCTATGCTTTGACAACGTCTGTGTGGGTGTGTCTGTGTGTCAGAAATGACTATGCACAGAGTGTGACAGCCATCCAACTCTGTTACCAGATGTTCATTTTGTCTACGCTGTGAAAACTTGTGTGCGGTGTGTGTGCATGTGTGCGTGCGTGCGTGAGTTTCTGACTCATAATAACACAGTAGTAATACAGTCACCTCAGGGTTTGGGGTGAGGATGAGGGGACTAGAGGACAACGGTTTAGGAGGGGAATCGAGGGATGGAGGGGTAGAGGAGATGAGGGGTTTAGGGAAGGATGGGGGAAGAAAGGAGAGGGGACCGAGGCTGGGCGAGAAAGAGGGGGAGTTGGAGGAGTATAGATGGGTCAAGGAGGAGTGAGGGTAGGGGGTCTGGAAGACAGGAGTTTAGGGAGGTGGATGGAGGAGGAGTATTGAGGAGTGACTTCTCAGTTTCCCATGTAGGGGGCCTCTAACCCTGCTGGGAAGGCCTCTCAGGCAGGCTGATCAGTGTGTGTGTGTTATGCGTGTGTGTGTTTGTGCGTCTGTGTGTGCATGTGTGCATGTGTGTGTGTATGGTGTGCGTGTGTGCAGTGGCAGACTTACCATTAGGCAGAATAAGCAATTGCCTCAGGCCTTTTATCATCAAGGGGCCTCGTGAGCTGGGCATAATACAAAATAAATAATACCAGTAATTTTCCATTTTTAAAATAATTTCTCCGCTTGAGGCACTTCTCCCCCATGCTCCTGTGAAATAGTTTCAACCACTTGCAAATTGAAGGAAAGTTGCCGGGTGTACAGTGCACTGTTCAGATGCTGGAATTATTTTGGATGAACGTGCGAAGGTAACTTACTTTTTGAAGTGATTTGTTTGGCAATCAGATGACAACACCATGACCGGATGTGTTCATATCATGGCACATTAAAAGGTAATACATTTCAATAGATGAATTACGTCTTTACTATAAAACCCTTAGTTTTTTATGCACGTGCTAAGTTCGCACTGTGTGTGTGTGTGTGTGTGTGTGTGTGTGTGTGTGTGTGTGTGTGTGCACGTGCTGGATGGTCAGTCACAGCAGCAACCAAACAGCTGTGTTTGTCTCTGTGGGGTTTGTCCTTGGAAGATGGACTCATTTCAATGGAATCATAGTCTCTCACTGTGTGTTTATCCCTGTGTTTGGAAGTACACTGTGTCTGCATCCCAAATGGAACCTTATTCCCTTTATAGGGCACTACTGTTGACCAAGGCCCATAGAAGTCCACTGTATAGGTAGTAGGGTGCCATTTGGGATGCAAACTGAGTGTTTGGACATATTTTTATTCCCTTCAAGTTTTGTTTTCTCTGTCCTTCATGCAAAGCCTTGATAATGAATCACTACAGATTCAGAGAGGCACATGTACCATCTGATTGATTGATTTTGGCTGAATCATATATACAGTGTTAACGTAAATATTTGTATGGATTGGACGCAGAGGGGTGCTTGGATGGAACTAATGCAGTTCTCATATTAGGCTAGACACACATTTTCAACAAACTGAGGTTAAATATGATATGGAACCATGTGAGTGTGTGTGTGTGCGTAATACTGTATGTACCTGCGAGGGAGGAGGGGAGGAAGAGAGGGAGGGTGAGAGCCGGAGGGAGGTAGTGTGACTGTTATCGTGCCAATCTGCCTCCTAGAAAGCAGGTTGAGATGATACAGTAAGCTCCAGTCTCTCCTCTCCCTGTCCCATCCCTCCTCCTTTCACCCCCTGTGTCATCTTGCCATCCCTCCTTCCCTCTGTGTCCCATCCCTCCAGTCTCCTCTCCCCTGTCCCATCCCTCCTGATCTCCCCAGGAGATGGAGGTGTCCTTGGGCCTGGCAGCAGGCCCAAGGACCTGTCCTCCTCACTGCTCCCCTCCCACTCTGCTCTGATGGAGTGTGATTGGCCGGACGCTGAGCTCTCAGCTTCTTGGGAATTCGCATGCACGCGCAGACACGCACACACACACACACACAAACTTCAGCTGCCTGGAAATGTGGGAATATTCCTGTGGAAGCTTGATTTCCCAGGGTTCTACTTGGTTCAGCTGCAGCATGAGATCTTTGCTTCATGCTTGGTTAGCATGAAATAATGAAGCTGTTGTTGGTGTGTGTGTGTGACAGTGACGTACAGCCAGGGTAGGCAGGGAAGGCAATGCTTACCCTGTGAGAATGATATACAAAATTGTCATTCTTTGTTATCTAATGTTCTTTCTCAATTATCCTGGTGGTTTTATGCTCAAAATCACATGTGCTAAAACTGGATCATAAATTCATGCCTTCCTTTCCAGCCATTCAAATACATGTAAATCGTTGACACCACGGCGGTTCCTGAGTTCAGTCATTGTTGATGGATATGGTCAGCATAGACCTCGCTGCTTGTCCTAGACTTCATTTCTTGCACTGAGCTGATTTCATATTATGCACATGCGCATTGCATGTTGTGTGGGTCTTGCCTGGGGTAAACTGTGCACATTTGGGAGTGTCTACATAATGTGCCGTTCTAACCCTTGAACTAGCTAGAAGAAAATAACCTGACAGCAGTATTGCACCTCAAACAATTTTAACCCGCCGTTTGGAGAGTTCGAAGAGTGGAACGTCAACAGCGTAAAGATGTGGGATCTTAATTTGAGCCAGTATGCTATAGAAGGAAAATAATCCTGCAGCAACAGGAAACATGAATTATTGCATGGATTATAGTTCTTCCTGCTGTGCAGGAAAAATCTCAGCAACAAAAGAACAGTCAAATTAAGATCCAGCATCTCTACAGGAGCTCAACACACAAGACGTGACATGACAGGCAACCACCATTTACCTCACTGCTTGCTGTCGGGCAGGTGAACAGTGAGTACTGGACTGTCCACTTGTCTGAAACGTCATTACCAATAAATACTTTTTACACTGACGTTTACACATCTTGGACATATACTTTTGCTTTGTGGACGTACAATATTGGGAATGGTACACACTGATTTAATCAACGTTGTTTCTGAAATGATGTTGATCCAACGTAGAATAGACGTTGATCTGACGTCTGTGCCCAGTGGGAATTACTTTTTGTGTCAATGTGAAAATGGAAGCGAAGGAAGCCTTGAGGATACGTCTCCCCCAGAATAAAATAATGGACATGGGGTTCTGCTGTGACTTCAACAATGCTGTCACTGAGAGGTTCCCCAGACAAATGGACTTAATTTACAAGCCTAAATGAATTTTTCTTAGCAATTGCAGGTTAGGCTACTGTCCCCTTTAAATGCATTTGATTTATCAAGCTTGAATTTTGTTTTGATGACACTGTGAAGTTTTGAACTGCATTTTCAGTCATTTTAGTTATTGATATGGACATTTCGTTGGAGCTTTATTTATTATATACAGTGGGGTCCAACATTATTGGCACCCTTTCATGAAGATGAGAAATAATGACTGTATAAAATACAGTGCCTTGTAAAAGTATTCGGCCCCCTTGAACTTTGCAACCTTTTGCCACATTTCAGGCTTCAAACATAAAGATATAAAACTGTATTTTTTTTGTGAAGAATCAACAACAAGTGGGACACAATCATGAAGTGGAACGACATTTATTGGATATTTCAAACTTTTTTAACAAATCAAAAACTGAAAAATTGGGCCTCCACATGGTGGTGGCAGCATCATGGTTTGGGCCTGCTTTTCTTCAGCAGGGACAGGGAAGATGGTTCAAATTGATGGGAAGATGGATGGAGCCAAATACAGGACCATTCTGGAAGAAAACCTGATGGAGTCTGCAAAAGACCTGAGACTGGCACGGAGATTTGTCTTCCAACAAGACAATGATCCAAAACATAAAGCAAAATCTACAATGGAATGGTTCAAAAATAAACATATCCAGGTGTTAGAATGGCCAAGTCAAAGTCCAGACCTGAATCCAATCGAGAATCTGTGGAAAGAACTGAAAACTGCTGTTCACAAATGCTCTCCATCCAACCTCACTGAGCTCGAGCTGTTTTGCAAGGAGGAATGGGAAAAAAATGTCAGTCTCTCGATGTGCAAAACTGATAGAGACATACCCCAAGCGACTTACAGCTGTAATCGCAGCAAAAGGTGGCGCTACAAAGTATTAACTTAAGGGGGCTGAATAATTTTGCACGCCCAATTTTTCAGTTTTTGATTTGTTAAAAAAGTTTGAAATATCTAATAAATGTCGTTCCACTTCATGATTGTGTCCCACTTGTTGTTGATTCTTCACAAAAAAATACAGTTTTATATCTTTATGTTTGAAGCCTGAAATGTGGCAAAAGGTCGCAAAGTTCAAGGGGGGCGAATACTTTCGCAAGGCACTGTATATTATTCAAATACTGAGCTATATTGTATGCTAACATAAATGGGGAAATTATATTATTTTAAACTAGTACACTTGCTCAGAGAAAGAGATTTTATGGGTCAAAATGATTGACACCCCTAAAGATTCTTAAGTAGTCAAACGTCAAACTACCTCAAGCTTGTGACTTTACAATAGATATGAATAGAAAATAATGTATTGTGGCATTTTGGAGTCACTTTTATTGTAAATAAGAATATAATATAAATACATTAAATTATTAAAATGTATTAACTCACTAATCTAAGTTGCTCTGGATAAGAGTGTCTGCTATATGACTCAAATGTCAAATGTAAATATGTTTCTAAACACTTGTACATTATGTTGATGCTACCATGATTACAGACAATCCTGAATAAATTGTGGATAGTGATGAGTGAGAAAGTTACAGACGGTCAAAGATCATACCCCCAAGATATGCTAACCTCCCCTGTTATTGGTAATGGTGAGAGGTTAGCATGTCTTGGCGATATGATCTTTGACCCTCTGTAACTTTTTCACTCAGCATTATCTTGACTTTCGACTAATTTATAAGAAGGGGGATGTCAATAAGTAAGTAAGTAAGTGTGTGTGTGTGTGTGTGTGTGTGTGTGTGTGTGTGTTTGCACATACTGCACATTGGAAGAATTGTAAATCCATTGTGAAAGGCTGAGTAGTTTGTTTTGCAAATTATTTGGGTGAAATATGTCCATATATTGGTATTTTAGTGTCACCTATCAGTTACTGTGGATGCTACATCGGTCTACAGCTGAGCTGAGTTGAGCAGGATGTCATTTTGTCGGATCATTTGAAATATTCTGCTTGTGTATCTTGGCCGCATTGGTATTTACATTTGGTGAAAACTGTTTGTCATATTCAGTTAATACAAAAATGATGTTTTATTGTCACACACCGGATAGGTGCAGTGAAATGTTTTGTTTTAGCTTAGCTTATGGTTATTGGAGCTATCTGTTGTATGGTGAACTTGAGCTTCGTCAAGGTTTATTGGTGAGTAAATCTGGTTTTGATATTAGCCTGTGCTTACCCAGCCACTGACCTCACCGCACTTAACTGGTGTGTGTGTTGGGGGGATTTGGGTGTGGGCAGTGTGTGTGTAGATTTGAAGCTCTACCCAATAGTACGGTACAGCTCCAATTCATATATTAATCAAAAGGCATTTCACAACAGAGATCTAGTAACTAATTCTGTCCAGTGTGAGATACATCAAACTACAGGTAACTGCCAAAATAATAGAAACACCAACATCAAGTGTCTTAATAGGGCATTGGGCCACCACGAGCAGCAAGAACAGCTTCAATGCGCCTTGGCATGGATTGTACAATGTGTCTGGAACTCTATTAGAGGGATACAACACCATTCTTCCACCATAAATTCCATAATGTTGTGTGTTGTTGATGGTGGTGGAAAACACTGTCTCAGGCGCCGTTCCAGAATCTCCCATAAGTGTTCAATTGGGTTGAGATCTGGTGACACACATAAACACACACCCTTTAAACCCCTATGCTCCATTGAGACCCCTCACAGAGATTTCTTCTTCTAGCCATGGTAGCTAAATAAATAATGGACAACTGGGCATTTTTATACATGACCCTAAGCATGATGGGATGTTAATTGCTTAATTAAATCAGAAACCAAAAGCGGGTGTGGAAGCTGTTTTCATTTATTTTGGCAGTTACCTGTACCTCTCTCAGAGGACATGTTCAGAGCTAAGCGGAACAGCTCTGTTTGGCGCACAGCTACAAGAAGGCCCCCTCTCTCTGTCTATCTGTCTCTCCCTTCCTCCCTCCCTTTCTCCTCCAGTGACAGAAGCTCCCACCGGACCCCCGCTCCCTTCTCGGCCCCTTAGTGCTCAGTCAGCACATCACATCCCATTATGGCTGTCAACAGGAGGGCCACTCTGCTCCGGCGCAACACAAAGCCCTGGCTGCCTCTGTGGAACCACATCACACACGGTGAAAGGCTCTGTCATTGCAACTGTGTGTCAGTCCACCTCCTTGCTGCCATTCCAGCTCGACTGGAATCAGTCAGGTCCAATCAGAACCCATTCTCCACACTATAACCACGGTAACCAGACCCGTCAGGGGTTCCAGAATAGTCGTAGCAGGAAGAGTCGGTCCGCTGCACCAAGCCTCTCAAACACACATGCATGCGCGCATTCACACACCATGGCATGCACACACACACACACACCAAGGCCCTCTCCTATCTCTCATGGTGGCTTTGGGGAGCAGTGATCCACGAAACCAAAGCTCATCTAATATTCATCACAGACTAAGACAGAGAAAGAGAGAGAGTGTGTGTGTATGTGTGTTTGCGTGTATGTGTGTGCACGGGCGTGCGTGTGTTATAGAGAGAGAGAGAGAGAGAGAGAGAGAGAGAGAGAGAGAGAGAGAGAGAGAGAGAGAGAGAGAGAGAGAGAGAGAGAGAGAGAGAGAGAGAGAGAGAGAGAGAGAGAGAGAGAGAGAGAGAGAGAGAGAGAGAGAGAGAGAGAGAGAGAGAGAGAGAGAGAGAGAGAGAAGCGGAAGAGGGATACAAAGCTCTGGTTCTGTCCTTCAACACTACAAGGTTAGGAGGGATGAGGGATGAAATAAAAGCACTTTAAGCTCTTCAAATAAAACTATCCCCTTAAGAGAAAAGAAAGAAAGGCAGGAAGGGAGAGAGATGAAGGTAGCCACACTACTCTGTCTGTCTGTCAGTCTTTCCTCCCTATGCTGCACTTTGTTCTCAGGCATCCTTCAGATACAGTAGTTAGAGATTCTCTTTCCCATGTTACCCCCTCCTCCTCCGCTCCTCTTCTGCCACCCCCACCTCCTCTCAATCCCCCCATCTCCTCACCCTTTTCCACCTCCTCCCCTTCTCCCCTGTCCTCTCCTCCCTCCTCCTCGTCCTCTCCCACCACAGTTAGGGGGCTAACTGTGTCTACTCCACAGTGGGGAGCATTTTCTCTCTGTCTCAGGGGGAGAGGAGAAAGAAAAGGAGCTCTCTGCTTCTCTGAATAATTCAGATATACTGTGGTCTCCTCTGCTTTATCAGTGGTTCCTGCTGGTTAGGCCTCCTTCAGAGGTAGTCCAGGGGCTGTTTCAATGGTACCCTATTCCCTACATACTGCACCATATAGGCAATAGGGTGCCATTAGGGACACAGTGACAGTCTTAATGTGACCATTAGACCATTCGAGGCTAGTTCACTTTACTGCATCACCCCCGTGGTCACTGCATTATCCCCATCACCATCTTCATCATCAACTGCTGGGCCTCTCTGTGTGTTCTCATCAATATTGATGGTAATGACCACTGTGATCTGGTCTCTCACTGATATGGAGCCTCTGTGTTTAGTCATTTAAAACACACATGTGCATGCATGCATGCATGCACACACACACACACACACACACACACACACACACACACACACACACATACATACATAACGGCCCTTCCCTTCCACAGAACACACACATTTACTCAACTAAAAGGATTCCACTACTACTCTTGCCATGAAAGGGACTGTGAAATCAGTCACAAGCCATTTTCTGTGAAAGATTTAGTTGAAGGCTGAAAATAGGTGATGAATACTGATATATTAATAATATACTGTTCTTCTTCACTTGTCTGTAATGACACACTTTTAAGGATTGCATTCTGCTTCAAGTAATCCTAGATTCATACTCACTCAGTTGACTCAGTATATAAGTTGATGGCAAATATTAGAGTTTTAACTGCTGTGTGTGTGTGTGCGTGCGTGCATGTGTGCTTTTTTGTGCGTGCGTGTGTGTGTGCATGGGGGGGGGGGTTTACTATCCTTGTGGGGACCAGAAGTGGGGACATTTTACCAGTCCCCACAAGGAAGAGTACTGTTTTAGGCTTAGGGTTAGGTTTAGGGTTAGGATTACAATTAGGGTTAGAATTAAGGTTAAGGGTTAGGGGTTAGGGCGTAGGGCTTAGGTTTAGAGGTTTGGGGTTAGGGTTAGGTTAAGGGTTAGGGAAAATAGGATTTTGAATGGGAATAAATGTGTTGGTCCTTACAAGGACAGTAAATCAAATGTGTGTGTGTGCTATTTCCATACCTTCATACCATGCCTGTACCATCCTGAGATGTATGGTATTACCAGTAGTGCACACAAAGGGCACTCTTTTTTTTATATTTCAAACATAAAAAATACCCTCAAAAACATACTTACCAGAATGTTAAGAAAATGCTTTTGAAATACGGTATATAAGGTATACCACCCAACCCTAGCGTGCGTCCTAGTGTTAGCATTGTTAACATCTTGCTTGCTGCCCTGCAGTTGAACTTCATGGCTTTGTAACAGTCTCTCCATGTCCGTTTCATGAAATGGAAAACACAGTGCATCCACCCAGGGAACATCCAAGGCAGAAATAGCAAACTGGGACTAGACGCTTAGATGGAGCCAAAACCATGCGTCACATTCAAATGGTTTGTTGCAATGAATGAGATATCAACTCGATAAATAATTTCTCAGTTTTGACATAAGGATGAGCATATGTACATGCAGACATGCACAACATGCACACACACACACACACACACACACACACACACACACACACACACACACACACACACACACACACACACACAGTTGCCAAGAGAAGCAGCTGCTCTATTCCTGCCGCCCACCATGCAGAGTCCAGGTGGTTGGGATGAGATGGTAAACATACGGGCCATACTCAAACAGCATGAAATGCACTGGGTCTGGATCCTCCTGATATCATCATCAGGACATAATATACAAGATCATCCAGGACCAAGACTGTGTCAGATATGTGTAGACAATCCAGGACTGACACAGTACACAAGAGGATCCAGGACTGACACAGTACACAAGAAGATCCAGGACTGACACAGTACACAAGACAGTCTTGGACAAAGATATTTCTGTATCTGTGTACATGTAAGCTTATGTGCCTATGGTCCATGCATGTGCCTCCGTCTACCCCCCTCTTCCCCTTGCCAGTTTGGTTTGATCCATCCTCTCTCGTTCCCCTTGGCTGAGCGCTCTCTCTCTGACACGACCACTCACTACCCCCCTTCCTCACCCCCACGACACCATAGATTAACGACAGCCAGGATAATGATGCACACTGGCATTTATGGGAAAGAGATGGAGAGTAATACTCAGAATTGAATCCCTTAAATTCCGGGGGGCATTTCAGCTCACGCTGATTCCATAATCTTTGTCTGTTGATTAATCAGATGAATGATCTTCGTCTGGAATGTGTCCCAAATGGCACCCTATTCCCTTCATAAAAGTTGTGCACTATATAGAGAATAAGGTGCCATTTGGAAAGTGTCCAAGTTGCTTAATCAGATGGTGCAGGAGTGATGGGGTCCGTTATAAAACATGATGGATGATATCGTCCGTTTGGGCTCCTGTTTAAAAATGGTTTTACTTTTCAACTATTTTGCCGCTGCTCTGACTGCTCTTCATTTGAAGATTTAACTGAGCTTTGGGAGTGATTAGTGTGCTTAGCTTAATCTAATCATGAGAGAGCGAGAGAGTGAGTGAGTGAGTGAGTGAGAGAGAGAGAGAGAGAGAGAGAGAGAGAGAGAGAGAGAGAGAGAGAGAGAGAGAGAGAGAGAGAGAGAGAGAGAGAGAGAGAGAGAGAGAGAGAGATGAAGAGAAAAAAGAAAGAACTGAGATTGAGTAAGAGATTTAAAAAAATAAAAAATGGCAAGGTGTGTTGAAAAAACAGAAAGGAAGATGAGAAGGACATAAACTATAACGAAATAGAGGGAAAAGAAAGAGAAGCGGATGATAAAGTAGACAGACAAACTGAGCTACAGAAAGTGTGGTGGCTTAGAATATGAGCAACGGTTCTGGTTCTGGGAAGAAAGAACAGACCAAATAGGAGGGCTAGCCTACATCTCCCAAATCAATTCCTCCCCGCCCACCCTTCTACACTGCTGCTACTCTCTGTTATTATCTAGTTTGCATAGTCAAATTAATAACTCTACCTACATGTACATATTACCTCGATACCGGTGCCCCTGCACATTGACTCTGTACCAGTATCCCCTAAATCTGCATTGTTGGCTAAGAGCTTATAAGTAAGCATTTCATTGTAAGGTCTACTACACCTGTTGTATTCTGCAAATGTGACAAATAAAATGTTGATTTGACAGATACGTGAATTATCTTGTTTTAAGTATTCAAGCCGCTAAAATTTGGCAAGCAGATGAATGGGAGTTGGAGCTTTCTCCTCTCTCTCGCAGTAGCTTCCTGTCGGCTTCTTCTGGCTAATTTATATAACGAGCTAGAGATTAAACAGATAAACAACTCAAATCCCTGGGTTTTGGTATACATCACACAGATGGTTTTCAGCCAGCAGGTTTTCATCAAGCATGCTGCTCTACAGGAATATTCTTCAACATGGGATGGGGAGATGTGATGGGCTGCGTGTCGACACTTTAATTACATCAAATATTGACACCACAGTGGATCATTTGAATTGTTTACATAGTACCACTAAATATTTCACCTGCTCGTTTAAGCCTAAACCTAGTCCTGTGTTAAAACTTTACGGAGCATCTGAGATTCTCCGAGACCCATGCAGCATGCTCTGTCCCAAATGATTTTTCTAAACCATACATATTTTTAACGCTGACCACTATGGTGGAAGAAGAACTAGCACATCTTCATGCTAGTTCTAATGTTTCTAGGCCTTATGGGATATTGCTTGTATTCCCCCCCCCCCCCCCCCCCCCCCATCTGATAAACAAGTGTATAATGTGTCACGGCCAAACTTGGCTGACATCCATTTTGCGGTTAGAGGTTTGCATGCCATCCAAGAATGAAAATGAGACACGTCAGAAATCACAAAGCAATTGTCTGGTCTTATTTTGACATTCAAACGACAGCGGTAAAAATGGTCCTGGCTGTTTTTGGTTAGCAGTCACAGTGAGTGGGTAAAGCTTAGCTTAACTTTAAAATAGCAGCTAGGCTAATCCCAATGAGATAGGGATCACTGAATTTTCTTGAGTTCTCTGTGTTTGAGCATGTGTGTGTGTGTGTGTGTGTGTGTGTGTGTGTGTGTGTGTGTGTGTGTGTGTGTGTGTGTGTGTGTGTGTGTGTGCTTGCTAATATGTATGTGAGGAGCGAGAGAGAGAGAGAGAGAGAGAGAGAGACTAGAATCCCCATACTTTAATGAAGACAGCTTCTCCATCCTGGAGGGGGAATTCAATCATTTCCAGGCCCAGGGACATGTACTAGTCTGTGGCGACCTAAATGCCAGAACCGAACAAGAACCTCACACCCTCAGCACACAGGGGGACAAACACCTGCCTGCAGGTGACAGCATTCCCTCCCCCATATGCCCCCCTAGGCACAACTATGACAACATAACCAACAAAAACGGGTCACAACTCCTGCAGCTCTGTCGCACGCTGGGTATGTACATGGTCAATGGTAGGCTTCGAGGGGACTCCTATGGTAGGTACACCTATAGCTCATCTCTTGGCAGTAGTGCTGTAGACTACTTTATCACTGACCTCAACCCAGAGTCTCTCAGAGCGTTCACAGTCAGCCCACTGTCACCCCTATCAGACCACAGCAAAATCACAGTCTACTTGAACAGAGCAATACTCAATCATGAGGCATCAAAGCCAAAGGAACTGAGTAACATTAAGAAATGCTATAGATGGAAGGAATGCAGTTTGGAAACCTACCAAAAAACAATTAGGCAAAAACAAACTCAATCCCTTTTAGACAATTTCCTGGGTAAAACGTTCCACTGTAATAGTGAAGGTGTAAACTTGGCAGTAGAAAATCTTAACAGTATATTTGACCTCTCAGCTTCCCTATCAAATCTAAAAATGTCAAATAGAAAACCGAAGAAAATGAACAACAATGACAAATGGTTTGATGAAGAATGCAAAAATCGAAGAAAGAAATTGAGAAACCTGTCCAACCAAAAACATAGAGTCTACGCCTTCACTATGGTGAATCACTAAAAACAATACAGAAATACACTACGGAAAAAGAAGGAACAGAACATTAGAAATCAGCTCAATGAAACTGAAGAATCCATAGACTCTAACTACTTCTGGGAAAATTGGAAAACACTAAACAAACAACAACATGAAGAATTATCTATCCAAAATGGAGATGTATGGGTAAACCACTTCTCCAATCTTTTTGGCTCTATAACAAAGAATAAAGAGCAAAAACATTAAAGACTACCAGAACCCGCTGGATTCTCTAATTTCCTTGAATGAGCTACAGGACAAAATAAAAACCCTCCAACCCAAAAAGGCATGTGGTGTTGATGTTATCCTTAATGAAATTATCAAAAATACAGACAACAAATTCCAATTGGCTATACTAAAACTCTTTAACATCCTCCTTAGCTCTGGCATCTTCCCCAATATTTGGAACCAAGGACTGATCACCCCAATCCACAAAAGTGTAGACAAATTTGACCCCAATAACTACCGTGGGATATGCGTCAACAGCAACCTTGGGAAAATCCTCTGCATTATCATTAACAGCAGACTCGTACATTTCCTGAATGAAAACAATGTACTGAGCAAATGTCAAATTGGCTTTTTACCAAATTACCGTACAACAGACCATCTATTCACCCTGCACACCCTAACTGACAACCAAACAAACCAAAACAAAGGCAAAGTCTTCTCATGCTTTGTTGATTTCAAAAAAGCCTTCGACTCAATTTGGCATGAGGGTCTGCTATACAAATTGATGGAAAGTGGTGTTGGGGGTAAAACATATGACATTATAAAATCCATGTACACAAACAACAAGTGTATGGTTAAAATTGGCAAAAAACACACACATTTCTTCCCACAGGGCCGTGTGGTGAGACAGCTTAATGCAGCTTAAGCCCCACCCTCTTCAACATATATATCAACGAATTGGCACGGGCACTAGAAAAGTCTGCAGCACCCAGCCTCACCCTACTAGAATCTGAAGTTAAATGTCTACTGTTTGCTGATGATCTGGTGCTTCTGTCACCAACCAAGGTGGGCCTACAGCAGCACCTAGATATTCTGCACAGATTCTGCCAGACCTGGGCCCTGACAGTAAAACTCAGTAAGACCAAAATAATGGTGTTCCAAAAAAGGTCCGGTCGCCAGGACCACAAATACAAATTCCATCTAGAGACCATTGCCCTAAGAGCACACAAAAAACTATACATACCTTGGCCTAAACATCAGCGCCACAGGTAACTTCCACAAAGCTGTGAACAATCTGAGAGACAAGGCAAGAAGGGCATTCTATGCCATCAAAAGAAACATAAAATTCAACATACCGTTTAGGATCTGGCTAAAAATACTTGAATCAGTCATAGAGCTCATTGCCCTTTATAGTTGTGAGGTCTGGGGTCCGCTCACCAACCAAGATTTCACAAAATGGGACAAACACCAAATTGAGACTGCATGCAGAATTCTGCAAAAAATATCCTCCGTGTACAATGTAGAACACCAAATAATGCATGCAGAGCAGAATTAGGCCAATGCCCACTAATTATCAAAATCCAGAAAAGAGCCGTTAAATTCTACAACCACCTAAAAGGAAGCGATTCCCAAACCTTTCATAACAAAGCCATCACCTACAGAGAGATGAACCTGGAGAAGAGTCCCCTAAGCAAGCTGGTCCTGGGGCTCTGTTCACAAACACAAACACACCCCACAGAGCCCCAGGACAGCGGCACAATTAGACCCAAGCAAATCATGAGAAAACAAAAAGATAATTACTTGACACATTGGAAAGAATTAACAAAAAAAAACAGAGCAAACTAGAATGCTATTTGGCCCTAAACAGAGAATACACGGTGGCAGAATACCTGACCACTGTGACTGACCCAAACTTAAGGAAAGCTTTGACTATGTACAGACTCAGTGAGCATAGCCTTGCTATTGAGAAAGGCCGCTGTAGGCAGACTTTGATCTCAAGAAAAGACAGGCTATGTGCACACTGCCCACAAAATGAGGTGGAAACTGAGCTGCACTTCCTAACCTCCTGCCCAATGTATGACCATATTAGAGACACATATTTCCCTCAGATTACACAGATCCACAAAGAATTCGAAAACAAACCCCATTTTGATAAACTCCCATATCTACTGGGTGAAATCACAGTGTGCCATCACAGCAGCAAGATTTGTGACCTGTTGCCACAAGAAAAGGGCAACCAGTGAAGAACAAACACCATTGTAAATACAACCCATATTTATCCTTATTTATTTTCCCTTGTGTACTTTAACCATTTGTACATTATATCAAGACTGTATATACACATAATATAACATTTGTAATGTGTTTATTGTTTTGAAACTTCTGTATGTGTAATGTTTACTGTTAATTTTGATTGATTATTTAACTTTTGTATATTATCTACCTCACTTGCTTTGGCAATGTTAACACGTTTCCCATGCCAATAAAGCCCCTTGAATTGAATTGAGAGAGATGACAGGGAGATGGAGGGAGATAACGACAGAGGGGGAAAGGAACGGAGGAGAGTGGGAGGAGAGAGATGAGGAGCTGTAAGGTGACCCAGAGGTGATCTCGTAAAAAGTTTCCCATTTCCTCACCTTTGAAGTTTAATTGGGCATTTCCTTCCAGACTGACTCTGTGCTAGTGGCAGGTGTGTGAGCGTGTGTCTGTATGCGTGTGCATGTGTGTGTGTTTGAAGGGTCCCTTAACCACCACAGTTGCCTAGGGAGGACATGAGATCAAAGGAACTGATCTGGACAACCAGTCCATAGAGAGATAGACGGAGTGCATGTGTGTGCTCAGATATGCGCATGGCATGCAATCAGAGAAAGCGATCGGGCAGCTCTAATATGCCAAACAAGGCCTTTTTTTCTGAAAAAGGAAAGCAGCTGAGACCTCTCAGAAAAAAAGGGCTAGGTTGACGTTGTTGTTAGACAAAATTTTCATCACCTTGGAGATGAAGCATGAGCTTCTATTGGCCTCACCACCACAGACTACACAGGTGATGTGATCACACTGTTGTCTGTCTGTCTGTCTGATGCTGACAGTCTCCAGCTGTAAAACTATGAGCTAATCTCACTGTCAATGTCCTCTGACTGGAATCCAACAGAGACACACCACAGACGGGGATAGGGAAATGTTTTCGACCAGAAGCCAAGTGGAATACCAACATCGATGTCTTAGATAACTCCCCTTTCACGCTTCTCTCCCCTTCTCACCCCTCTCTCCGGTCAATTAACTGTATCAAAGGTGAGAAACCAACTAAACCAGTAAAACAATCAACAGGGGTCATGGGGAGAGTGAGAGATAACCATTGAGATGCAAGCTGTCTGATGATCCAGGCTCCTGCTAAAGAAGCTCATCATCTCCCTGTGAGTATGGAGTGACAGACGGGAAAGAGAGAGAGAGAGAGAGAGAGAGAGAGAGTGGGGAGAGAGAGAGTGGGGAGAGAGAGTGGAGGGAGACTGAGGAGAGAGAGAGAGAGAAAGAGAGAGTAAAGTGAGAGAGTGAGGAGAGAGAGAGAGAGCAAGTAGGGAGAGATGTAGCGGAGAAAGAGAAAGTGGGGAAATTGAGAGGGATGAAAGATTGTGGGGAGAGAGAGCGAGAGAGAGAGAGAGAGAGAGAGAGAGAGAGAGAGAGAGAGCGAGAGAGAAAGGAGATAGCGAGCGTTATCATGGAGTGTCAGAGTGGGGAGAGAGCCAGTCAGTTTCCCTTCCTCACATTGAAAAGCAATAAAGAACACAGCGAGAAGAAGAAAAACTAACTCGAGAAAAAAGCCCTCATAATTACAGCAGTTACCTCCATACAGCAGGTTACCCCCGCAATGTCTGAGAAATACAATAATAACGATTGTGCAGAAAGGGCATAGCAGGACCCAACATTAATCTCTATCTTCATTAGCCAGGCAAAGCTGCATGAATTATACTGGTAAATGGGCTTTTTTCCCTGAGAGAGAGAGAGGCTGCTTCCCAAATGGCACCCTATTCACTGTAGTGCACTACTTTTGATAAGAGCCCAATTCCCTATATATATATTGCAGTACTTTGACCAGAGCCCCATGGCTCTATATAGTGAATAGGGTGCCATTTGGGAAGCACCCTGAGAGTCCAGGCCTCGGGGCCAGGCAAGATACAAGGACGTGAACAGAAGGGGTTACGGGTGCCTCAAGGGTGTGTACTCAGACCTTTTATACTTCACATCATACATATTGAATGGCTAATTATGTGTTTAATGTTTAAAAGTTGGATCTTTTTCTCTTTTTCTCAGGCAGGGATTTGTTCTTTGGTCTTTCAAAGGAGATTAAACTGCAATGTTTTTTGGAAAGGTGCGTTATGTTGGTTGAGTTAAAAATTGTATTTCTGTTTGTTTTGGTGGTAAGCTTTTGAGGGTGACCCTGGGACCCAATAACACTTTCTACTCAATAAGCACAATTAATACCACTGACTCAGAAAAGCAAAGGCCTCTGTATCCAAGGCGATGGTACTTTAATTGTACTGTGGTCACGCCCTGACCATAGAGATCCTATTTTGGTTAGGTCGGGGTGTGACTAGGGTGGGTAATCTAGGGTGTTTATTTCTATGTTGGCCTGGTATGGTTCCCAATCAGAGGCAGCTGTTTATCATTGTCTATGATTGGGGGTCATATTTAGGCAGCCATGTCCCCACTGTGTTTTGTGGGATCTTGTTTTTGTGTCGTTGCCTGTGAGCACTTCATTAACATCACGTTTGTTCTTTATTGTTTTGTGCGTTTCACTTCAATAAATATGTGGAACCCATATCACGCTGCGCTTTGGTCCAAATGTTCTTATGATGATCGTGACAGAAGATCCCACCACACCAGGACCAAGCAGTATGCCCAGGAGGAGAAGATATCCTGGACTTGGGAGGAGATCTTGAATGGGAAGGGATCCTGGATTTGGGAGGAAAACATTTTTATGGGGGGGGGCACAAGGGGTGGTCGGAGGAGCTGAGGAGTGAACCAGAGCCAGTCTGGGAGAAGATGGAGAAATTGGAGGAGAGTGAGCGGAGAGAGTTGTTTGTTGGTGTATGATGCACGACATTCACCCTAAGGAGCGTGTCATCAGTTTGATGCCACCTGTCAGCTCTCCGTACTCGTCCTGAGGACCGTGCTATCAGTCTGGTAAAATCTGTGCCGGCTCCACGCACCAGGTCTCCAGTACCGCTTCCCAGCACTGTACGTCCTGTGCCAGCTCTCCGCACTCGCCTTGTAGAGCGTGACACCAGGACAGTACCACCTGTGCCGGCTCCACACACTAGGCCTCCAGTGCGCCTCCACAGTCCGGTACGTCCTGTGCCTGCTCCTCGCACTCGCCCTGAGGTGTGTGTCACCAGTCCGGTGCCACCTGTGCCGGCTCCACGCACTAGGCTTCCAGTGCACCTTCCCAGTCTGGTACCACCTGTGCCGGCTCCACGCACTAGGCCTCCAGTGTACCTTCCCAGTCTGGTACCACCTGTGCTGGCCCCACGCACAAGGCTTCCAGTGCGCCTTCCCAGTCTGGTACCACCTGTGCCGGCTCCACGCACTAGGCCTACAGTGCATACTGTCACGCCCTGACCATAGAGATCCTTTTTATTCTCTATTTTGGTTAGGTCGGGGTGTGACTAGGGTGGGTAATCTAGGGTGTTTATTTCTATGTTGGCCTGGTATGGTTCCCAATCAGAGGCAGCTGTTTGTCATTGTCTCTGATTGGGGATCATATTTAGGCAGCCATTTCCCCCACTGTGTTTTGTGGGATCTTGTTTTTGTGTTGTTGCCTGTGAGCACTTCATTAACATCACGTTTCGTTTGTTCTTTATTGTTTTGTGTGTTTCACTTCAATAAATATGTGGAACCCATATCACGCTGCGCTTTGGTCCGAATGTTCTTACGACGATCGTGACAACTGTAGATGGAGAGGTGTGAGAATTTAGTGAGTATGCCTATGTTCTAAATGGCTCCCAGTTCCCCATTTAGTGCACTACTTGTGCCATTTGGGACATAACCTATGTCTGTTGTTGACGCTCCCTGGAGGAATGCACAGATGTTGGATGGCTGGCTCCTGTGGTTGGCTTGGCTCAACTGAGAGCTGGAGCAGTGGCCTTTTATTAATGAAGAGGGATCACATGCCAGACTTCTGTCTGATGTGACAGCTACTGCTGGATGGGGTGGAGGGATGAAACCATAATATTGACTGACAGGATTAATGTGTGTGTGTGTGTTTATGAGACAGTGTGAGCAAGTTCATAATTGAAAAGACTTCATCTGGTATGAATTACTTATTTCATGTGTGTGTTTGTTTACAATGTGATAAGATTGTTGGTGAGACAGTGCCTGTGTCTGAAATAGCCATTTATTCCCTATATAGGTCCCTTATTTTGACCAGTGCCCTATGGAACCCGGTGCACTATATAGGGAATATGGCGATATTTCAAATGCAGACTATGGTCGAGATTCAATCAGATTGCGGATTAGGACAATGCTCCATTTAAAGGTAATTTCCCATTGAGCCGACATATACACACCATTTACAGTGAGTATGGTCTCCGTGAATGCGGGAACATTGCCTTTAAAAAATGCATTCTGGACAACGTGCGATGGGAATGACTCTCAGTCTGTGTGTGAGGGAGTTTGTATTTGAATAATAGACTTAATTTGCTATGAATGATTTAGTGAAAACAGGATGGTGTAACACACAGCACAGAGCACAAATTGAGGAGATGAGGAGACTTTCAATCATGTATTCAGCACATAATTTCAGTTTCCTTCCAGTTGCAGTTCCCGCGTGTGTGTGTGGGGGGGGGGGGGGGGGTTCTCTCTATTTGTGTGTGAGGAGACATTCGACCATGTATCCAGCACATCCTTCCAGTTCCAATGGAAAACTTTCACTGGCACTGTTTCATTCCAATTCCCCACCACTCCCTGGCCAGTGTGACAATGACATAGGAGTTGGCAAGACAGCACAAACAGATCTGGGACTCTAGTATCGCAGCCTCTCTCTCCCTTCTTTCCCTCCACATTTCCACTCTTTCATATCTCTCATGTCCTCAGTGTCATCAGGTAGTTTTTCAGCCAGTCCCCTGGCTCGTTAAACACACAGGCCAGGCAACAGGAAAAAGAGTTAGGGACTGGCAGTGCCCTGGTCCTGCAGTGACTAACTGTTTGAATTTACTGGTCATATTTCCTCTTTCTGGCTGAGTACCAAATAGCACCCTATTCCCTACAATGTGCACTTTCTAGAATAGGGTTCCATTTGGGAGTCACACTGAGAGGAGTGTAGCGCAGGGCCGAGGGAGAGGAGGAACCAGACATCTATTCAGTCCCACTGTGTGTGTGTGTGTGTGTGTGTGTGTGTGTGTGTGTCTCCCTGGGTGACGGATAACTCTGGAGATGAACCAGCTCCATGACCCTCAGATTTACAGCACAACAGAGACAGGTCCACAGCTCAGACACAGTCAGTTCAGCATCCCTCCAGTAACAACAGAGACAGGTCCACAGCTCAGACACAGTCAGTTCAGCATCCCTCCAACAGCTACTGTAGTATCAATGAGGATTTGGAAGGAGGAGAAGCAGAGAGGGGAGGGGAACACACGCCAGTGCACAAATACACACACACACACCGTATTCATAAAAGTCAGGGCGACAACCAACCAATGTTTCTCAACTGCAATTATTGTCATGTTTTTATGGAGGTTTTAAAGTTCTGTTATTTTTCTTCTCCCACACTTTGGACTAAGTTTTCAGGCTAATTAGCTTTGGGCTATTTCAATCACAGGTGTTATACACTACGCACAATATTATATATCACACACACACACACACACACACACACACACACACACACACACACACACACACACACAGTGGGGGAGGAAGAGAAAAACAACAATTCAAAGAGGTGATTTTGTAGCAATCAACCCACTGAGGAACAGCTAGGGTAAAGTGGCGAGTTTCTTTTTTTCTTTCATCATTAGAAATGTCAACATGTTTATAACAATGAACAAGTACTACACCCACTCATACTTACAGAAAGTACATGTACTTTCTGTTCTCTCAGTTGTTAGATGTGTTTTTCTCCCTTTTTCTGTTTTTTCTTCCTCTTCACAGTCATCCTCCTCTCCAAGCTGACTGAACTGAACTGACCTGTTCAGTGGGATAATGTTACAGAACATTCAGATAGAAATGTACTATGTAAAACAGATAGGATTGATATGATTGTTGGTCAGAAAGAATAGGAAATCGTGACAACTCTATTCATTCTATTTCTATCTGCAACCGCTTGTGAGGCAATCATGTAATCACAGCACCCCATGGTCCCAATCCCACTTCCCTCTATCATACCACATATTTCCTTCCCCTTTCTGTATCTGTCGCAATGTAGCCTACAACTGCAATAATCCAGTTCTGCCACAGTTTAATGTGATCAGTATGATTTAAAATGATTGTGGGCAGTGGAATGATATCACTATTTCAGAAATCAGCCTCTAATTAGTTATCGGAGCAGAATCAATCATAACAGGACATATTTGATTGTAGTACACCAGGCTGAATAACACTTTATGAAGTAGCAAGCCAGAAGTCTGTGTATTGGCATTAACCAGATACGTCTCGGATATGTGCTATATGATTTATCTGAGTATATTTCAATCACTGTTGTCATCAGTTTACATGCAGCCTAAATTGTTAAGACTCTATTACTGCCCCCTAGTGCCCTCTTAGGGACGCAAGGTTCTACCCAATACACAAATCACATTTTATTGGTTGCATGCACATATTTAGTTATTGCGGGTGTAGCGAAATGCTTGTGTTCCTAGCTTCACCGATACGGTAATATCTAACAATACACAACCATACACACAAATCTAAAAGTAAAAGAATGGAATTAAGAAATGTAAAAATATTAGGACGAGCAATGTCGGAATCTGGAGTATATATTTACAGTACCAGTCAAATGTTTGGACACACCTACTCATTCAAGGGTTTTTCATAATTTTTTACAATTTTCTACATTGTAGAATAATAGTGAAGACATCAAAACTATGAAATAAAGAAAAAAAAATGGAATGAATAAGTGTTCTAAAACTTTTGACCAGTAGTGAATGTAATGTGATGTACAGACATTATGGACAGTATGTGGATAGAATATGTAGTATATCTGAAGAACACTTAGAATAGTGTACAGCAATAGTTGAATAGGATGGCATTGACTAGTATTCAGTATATATATATGAAATGGGTAAAATAGTATTTAAACATTACTAAAGTGAACAGTGTTCCATTATTAAAGTGATCAGTGTTCCATGTACATGTCCATTCGACAGCAGCCTCTAACGTGCAGGTTTGAGTAACCGGGTAGTAGCCGGCTAGTGGCAGTGATTAAGTTCAGGGCAGGGTACTGGGTGGAGGCCGGCTAGTGATGGCTGTTTAACAGTCTGATGACCTTGCGATATAAGTTGTTTTTCAGTCTCTCGGGTCCCAGCTTTGATGCACCTGTACTGACCTCGCCTTCTGGATGATGGTGGGGTGAACAGGCCGTCCTTGATGATCTTCACAATCATTCCTGATCAGATAAGACTCACAGTAAGAAAGACAATAACTCTGAATGTTGCTGCAAGATCTGCAACAGACAGAAATGTGAGGAGGAGGAGGAGGAGGAGGACGAAGATAAAGAAGAGTAGGAACCTGAACTGATTCAAACTGCCAAACAGCCTGTAATGGAGTGTGCCATAAATCTTGAAATGACCACATGATGGTGCTAAACTACCTCTTTAAGTTCAACCACTGAGATCAGTGAGTGAGGAAAGGTATACCCACTTGACTGCCTGTACTAGATCATCCTCATGTTTATGCCTATTTATATTTGATCAAATGTATGCATATTTATTTAACTTTTATCTTAAGCAACTTACAGTTCAGCGAACGCATAGGACTACGTTTTATGTGTACAGTTTGTGATCTCTGCAGCAATTGAACCCACAACCTTTTTGTTGCCTCACACAACTATCTGGAGGAAACAGTCTACTGTGTACCTCTCCAGACCCGCACCATGCTATGTCACCATCTAATAGCCTACCACAATCCTATAATTATCCACAAAGCTTAATGGCTCAGCATGAGTTATAGCTCATGAAAGTTTGTCCCTTACTCAGACCCTCTTTTTTTCTTACATGCATTTGTAATCTGGGATGAACTGTGATGACTCTATTGTAGGCTATATAAAATGTTTATTATATACCTCATGTGTAGACCTACAAATCGCAGTGCTTTCTGACTTGAACTATGAAGCCACAGCCTGTCACAGTGGAGACATGCTGAACCATTGTTTTTACTACTCCTCACTAGAAGTGGACACCACAATATCTTGGCTTGGCTGAATATAGGCCAACAAAACGAACACACCCCAGCACGAGATGTCAACTCAGTTTGTCCTACAGAGCTCCACGGTCATTTTTTGTGTACTACTTCATCCAATTGTGTTCTATGTCATCCACTTCGAATGATATATTACGGGGGGCAGGTAGTGACTTGTTATTGTTACCGAGTAGACATCATTATGCCCCGTGTGTATAAACAAACTTTAACGGCAGATTTCCTCCTCTTCGTCTGAAGAGGAGGTGTAGCAGTGACAAACACAGACACGGAAACAAACACCCACAAACCAACAGTGAAACCCAGGCTACCTAAGTATGATTCTCAATCAGAGACAACACCTGCCTCTGATTGAGAACCATACTAGGCCGAAACAGAAGCATAACATAGAAACACAAAACATAGACTGCCCACCCCAACTTGCGCCCTGACCATACTAAATAAAGACAAAACAAAGGAAAATAAAGGTCAGAACGTGACACAAACGTAAAACCAGCAGGGGTCAAGCCCCCCTTGAGGTTCTTGAGAGACTACTGTAAGTTCAGGGCCGGGTACTGTTCATTGGAGCAGCATTAACGGATGAAAAAAAATAGACTGAATGACACTGAAGAGGTACATTGAAAAAAAGAAAACAAACAGAGAGGCTTTGATAGAGTACAGATAAGGGATCTTAATTTGATCATTTGATTGCGGCTGCGATTTTTCCTGCATGGCAAGAAATGCAAACTTGTAGTGTATTAAAGGTTTAAAAAGGCTTCTAAAGTTTGTATTTTCCACTTTAAAATGTCAGACTTGATTTGCCCGAACAAAAATGCATCAACCCCTACAAAAAAAAGTCCATTAACTATAATCCACGTAATAATTCACATTTCCTGTTGCTGCAGGATTATTTTCCTGCTGTGGCAAACTGGCTCAAATTAAGTTCCTACATCAAGGTCTTACTGTATCTGATGATATGGAGTCTGAGCTTGCTAAACATATCAAGAATTTTGCGGACCAGTTTCATGGGATTAGTAGCCTCAAATGCAGAGAACTTTCCTACAAATTGGCACATCGAAACAACATCCCTGTCGCAGACAACTAGTTAAGAAATGAAAGGGTAAGAGATATTGAACAGTGATATCTATATCTGAATGTTGGCATACATTTAAGATACACAATATACCACACACCCATTCCATTAATTAAACTTTGACCTACCAGCACCAGCACCATAACCCACTGTCCACCACTTACCCCAAGGTGGCTCAACCTTTTTTTGGAAAAGCTATGTTTTCAAAACTGTTATGTTTATATGAATTTTGATTATTTTCAGGGATACACAACATCCTGAAATATATGTAGATACTGTATCTTTGCTAGAAAGAATACTATATTCCCTTGATGTAGTGATGCTGAATGTAAAAAACAGCTCAATTTACCCCATCCTCCGCTATTTAGGGAATAGGGTGCCACTTGGGAAACAGACTGAGACCACAGATCAGTAAATAAAGACCACAGCACTGCCACCAGAATGTGTCTGGGGACTCACACTCATCTTCTGGCCCCAAGTCAATTTAATTTAAATGTAAATTTCAGTGATGCATGGCGTTTAAAGGTTTACATTAGCAAAAAAGGGAAAGTGAATGAATGTATTTCAGACAGTCTCTCCAAACTCCACAGCCCTCATTTTTCTCTGTCTAATGTACTAGATCTAGTGTTAAGGGGCAGGGCAGGGACTGGCTGAAGATATGCATATGCTTTCTCCTCAAACTGTTGGCTGACCGCATATATTTTGGGATGTTGTTAGACTTTCAGCTGTGTGAAGGCTTAAAGGTTCACAGATTAAGATGGAAATGATTTAAAAAAACACAGTGACTAATGAACAACTTCAGTATTAATTGGAGGAGAGCTAGAGAAAAAGAGAAGAAGGGGAAAGGGAGAAGGGTGGAAGAGGAAAGGGAGAAGGCAGGTCAGGGAGAGAAGCAGTATAGAGAATGATATCACCTTGCCCCAGAAAAAACAGCTGGAGAAATGTTCATTTCTACCTCAACTCTTGAGGAATTTCTGTGAATAAAGGTATTTCAGTCTGGGGTTTCAAAGTGAGGCATAAATTAACATATGAGTGGTGGTCAGGGCCACATGCTGAGAGATTTACATGGTTGCCATGTGAGGCAAGTGTGGTCTTCTGGCAGAGGACTGGTTATTAGGTATGAAAACCTTGTGATGTAAAATCTGGCCTTTGACCTCTCAACTCTACCTCAGTTTCAAGTGTTAAGACTTTTATTTCTTATTCATATATTTTATATATTATATTTTTGTTGTTGCTTATTTTTGATATTTATTCTATTTTATCTTTTTCAGCTGCATTGTTGGTTAAGGATCCACCTTTTTTTAAATTTTTGCCTAAAATGACATACCCAAATCTAACTGCCTGTAACTCAGGCCCTGAAGCAAGGTTATATTCTTCGTACCATTTGAAAGGAAACATTTTGAAGTTTGTGGAAATGTGAAAGGAATGTAGGAGAATATAACACGGCATATCTGATAAAAGATAATACAAAGAAAATAAAAAAAACATTATTTTGTATTTTTTGGTACCATCAACTTTGAAATGCAAGAGAACGGCCATAGTGTATTATTTCAGCCCAGCTGCGATTTAGATTTTGGCCACTAGATGGCAGCAGTGTATCTGCAACATTTTAGACTGATCCAATGAACCATTGCATTTCTGTTCAAAATGTTGTATCAAGACTGCCCAAATGTGCCTAATTTGTTTATTAATAACTTTTCATGTTCAAAACTGTGCACTCTCCTCAAACAATAGCATAGTATTATTTCACTGTAATAGCTACTCTAAATTGGACAGTGCAGTTAGATGAACAAGAATTTAAGCTTTCTGCCAATATCAGATATGTCTATGTCCTGGGGGAATTTGTTGTTACTTACAACCTCATGCTAATCGCATTAGCCTACATTAGCTCAACCGTGCCATGGACGGGACACTGATCCCAAAGAAGTTTTAAGGGCTTGTAAGTAAGCATTTCACTGTAAGATCTACACCTGTTGTATTCGGTGCATGTGAGGAATACAGTTTGATTTGATCTTTGAGTCATGAAAGAGTTTATTTTATTCTGTAGTAAATCCATTAGGTTAGACAAAGGGACTTTGTTACTGTATGGTTGTGGCTGATCAGAATTCAACCTGCACTCTCTCAACACTGGTAGATGTCCCTTCCATGTTCCCCTAATTTGAAAGACATAGCAGACAGGTGTTCCAATTAGTCCAACAACTGAATATTTGAAGCAGTTCAGTACATATAGTGATGAGAAACTAGAGCGACGTGGACACTGTAAAGACGAGGACAATACCATACAACAATTTGTGCCCTCAAATGGTACCCTATTCCCAATGTGATGCACTACTACTATGGGCCCAGGTCAAAAGTAGCGCACTATATAATAGGGAATAGGGTGCCATTTGTAACACTAGCTATATTTTGGTCTATTAGAGGGGTTAAGTAAGGAGCCATGTATGTGTCTTGGGAGACCCTTTACTGGCACACTGCTTTTACATTTTACACCCCATAATTCCACTGGTGATAATTATGCAGATACTCTTCAGTGCTTCTGCGTTTCCCTGCGTATAGATAGAGTCCCATATGGTTAGTCCTACTACATATGGAGGATAAACCATTATTTAGGATCTTGTTTTATTTCTCCAACCCATGATCACATTTAGTAACAATTCACTAGTGAGGTGGGACATGTACAGTAAAGACACGCAAAAGCACATTTAATTTTTGACAAAGGTAAACTTTAACATTAGGTGCCTGGCCCTGGGCTACAGTAAACTAAACTACCTTTTGGAATCTGGGGCTGTGGGTGAGCAACCATTGTGTTGTACCAATATTGAAAGAGAGGGGGGAAGGGAACTAGATAGAGGAACAAATACTGTAACACACCAAATTGTCAATGCCTATCTATGTCTATACCCTAAGTCTATATATATCTATATCCAGTGTCCTGTCATAACATATAAAAAAATATATATATAACACAAATACATATTACCTCTGTAACGTCCCATGTTCCATCTCTCTACGGCAACAAACTAGGGACATATTTGGCACATCAAATAAACTTTTATTTAAGTTGCATAGTGACTTCAAAGACTAGAGATGGCCTTGTTCTTGTGAACCAGGGAATATGTCTGGCTGGTCAAACTGAATGATAATTCCCTGTTTCTGGGCAGGCTCCAAACAAGAGAGAGAGAAAGATATCAGGACTCAGGAGCCTTCTCTTCCTGGCAGGCCGAAGACCCTTGCTTCTCTCCAGACAGTCTCCATTAGTCACCTCTGTTGATCTTGAGCCTGAACAGGAACAGCCACCATGACTGGTCTGATTTGTAATCAGGTTACCAAGTACTCTTGGATGACCTCTGTTGGGGCAGCAGCATCAATGAGTTCATACTAATGGCTGTATTTTTCCTCTGAGAGTCCGTTGATCCTATTATATGGGTGGGGTAGCACTTTATAGTACAGCATGGAATAAAATGGTAATA
This sequence comes from Oncorhynchus clarkii lewisi, assembly GCF_045791955.1. Lineage (NCBI taxonomy): Eukaryota > Metazoa > Chordata > Actinopteri > Salmoniformes > Salmonidae > Oncorhynchus > Oncorhynchus clarkii. Next base: position 28,634,304 of record NC_092165.1, read on the forward strand.
ATATTTCGTTTTTATTATTATTTAGCAATCTTAGAAGAGATTCTGCACACAGAAAATGCCCAAGAGACTATCCCACTGCTGCCACCAATAAAGGGTTGGCATCTGGGGGCCGTGTGAAAAACAGAAGTTGTGTAGTTGGGACTATACGCAGGTATATGCCCAATACCCACTTTTTTTACCCACTGATGCGTATCAAAATAGTGTAGTGGAGGTATACGCTGTATCTATTATGTAAAACAACAGAGAAATCATGCACAAAGTAGCCTACACAAACGCTAAGCATGTGAAATATATTAATGCGAGCTGCACACATACCCTAGTTTCAGCTGAATATCATCTGTCAGGCAGCCAGAGCCTGCAGCTCTCAACTGGTTGTCTCATGGAGCAGCTCACAGAAGAACAACATTGGTAGTCGATCTGGTAAGTAGGAAGGCCGTTTCAATTTATGATATCTACTTGAAAAAAGGGTTCCAAAAAGGTTTTGCGGCTGTCCCCATAGGAGAAGCCCTTTTGGTTTCAGGTCGAACCCTCTTTGAAAAGGATTCGACATGGAACCCAAAAGGGTTCTACCTGGAACCAGACAGGTTCTTCTACCTGGAACCAAAAGGGGTTATTCAACATAAGAATTAGAATACTAGAATGGACATGAACCTTCTCATGATGGTCCAAAGGTCAGCCATGTTGGTGAGGGAGTTGGCCAACCATGGTTCGTCAGTGCTGTGATAAGATAATGTGTAAAACAATAAATGTGACAAATGTATCCGCACTGTATATATGTTAGCTAGCCAGACAGTTTTAGAGGAATGATTACAGTAATTTTTCAAATTAACTGCCACTGTGCTAACACTCAATTCAAACAATGCAGTCTATACACAGCCATAGACTGGCTCAAATCAGTTGATGATAGGACTTAGACAAGTTTTAAACACAAGCACTGATATTGTATCATATAATAGCACTCACAGCTTTCCAAGAAAATAACATCTAAGACATTTATGGTCTGCCATTAGGTATCCTCAGACCCCTTGTGAGACCATATGCTGGTCCTCCTAATGCAAGACCTCATGTGGCTGGAGTGTGTCAGCAGTTCCTGCAAGAGGAAGGCATTGATGCTATGGACTGGCCTGCCCGTTCCCCAGACCTGAATCCAATTGAGCACATCTGGGACATGTCTCGCTCCATCCACCAACGCCACGTTGCACCACTGACTGTCCAAGAGTTGGCGGATGCTTTAGTCCAGGTCTGGGAGGAGATCCCTCAGGAGACCACCCGCCACCTCATCAGGAGCATGCCCAGGCGTTGTAGGGAGGTCATACAGGCACGTGGAGGCCACACACTGAGCCTCATTTTGACTTGTTTTAAGGACATTACAACAAAGTTGGATCAGCGTGTAGTGTGGTTTTCCACTTTAATTTTGAGTGTGACTCCAAATCCAGACCTCCATGGGTTCATAAATTTAATTTCCATTGATAATTTTTGTGTGATTTTGTTGTCAGCACATTCAACTATGTAAAGAAAAAAAAAAGTATTTAATAAGAATATTTCATTCATTCAGATCTAGGATGTGTTATTTTAGTGTTCCCTTTATTTTTTTTGAGCAGTGTATATTTGAGGCTATTACACAGAACATTGGTATAAAATCCATAGAAACTGTAACAAGTGCGCCGAGAGTTGGGAACAAGTTCAGGGAGTGAGTGTTTTAATAAATAAAGACACAATGAACACGAAACACAAACAACGACATGAAACAGAGTCAATAACACCTGAGGAAAGAACCAAGGGGAGTGACAGGCACAGGGAAGATAATCAAGGTGGTGATGGATTCCAGGTGAGTGTCATGAGGCGCAGGTGCATGAGACGATGGTGACAGGTGTGCGGGATAATCAGCAGCCTGATGACTGGGCATAGCCCAAAGAACCCTTTTCAGTTCTAAATAACAGCTTCTTCATAAAGAGTTTATCAGTAAATGCTAACTAAAATTCAACAATGGGTCTGCAAACAAGGTTTTGAAAAAGTTGTCCGAAGTCTTGGTTGAATCTTTGCCATGCGCAATTCTGTCATCATATGTACTGTTTGAATGAACATTTCTAACGGCATTCCCCAAAAACCTTGCCAATTAAATGTGACTGCAAAGTAGGCCTACCTGGTAGAATTACGTCATGACGATTTGTATCAATCGGGAGGGCATTTGTTTAGCAAAATCAAAGGTACACACACTGTAGGCCTACATTGTTGTACAGCACATAAACACAGTTAGCCTACGCTTGCTAGGTGCGCAATTTTTGTTGTGCTATATAAAAATAAAAAAATAAGTTTGATTTTGACAGTGAAACCCTGCAAAAACTATTAGGAAAACGATTTTTCACTCAGGGCGTCTTTACTTCGCTAGGAAGGCGGTTTGGTAAATTGTTGGCAAAATATAGTAGGTTATACCCATTTCTCCGGGTACCACTACAACACTGAGAAACAGTGGCACATGCGTTGTAGCTAGCTGTGAAGAAACAGTAGTATTCTCACATGCAGCCCAGTGACTCCGCGCTACCTACCAACTGTGCCATAAAATCCCAGGCCTGTTGGAAAAAACAGTAGTACACTCACAGCGAGGAGACCACTAAGGCATTTCATTATGCGCATTAGGCCTGTAAGCACCTCCCATTTCGGATACAGCGTACTTGTAAGTATTTCCGCAATAATGCACGCATATACTGTATACTTACACTCATTTCTGAGCGCCCACGCACAGTAAAGAAGTGTGGGTTAGTTCTAAATATAAATGTATCTATGAACATCGTGTTTCTGCATGGTCTGAACTCGGCTTCTCCTGCCTGGTTGCCTTGGTCGTCACTAGTTACCACATACACAAAGTCATAAACCCCGCCCATTTATATACATTTTCTTCTTAAAATGTGTTTTTAAACCTAAGCTTAACCCTAACCTTAAACACTGTCAACCGTATTCCTAACCCTAACCTTAAATTAAGAGCAAAATGCAAATGTTTGTCTTCATTAATTTTTACGATATAACGATTAAAAAAAACTTTGTGGCTGTGGTAACTAGTGGAAACCCCATATATTCCTCATCCCGCCTCCTCCTCACGTTCGATGTGCTCTGCTATCGATTCTCTCTGGATCCTCAGTGCGGGCGAGAGCGGTGGTAAACATGGCGTCGGAAGGGATGATTTTAACCAACCACGACCACCAAATTCGAGTCGGAATTCTAACGGGTAATTTCTAAATATATCTAAATCGTTTGATGCCATCTCCGGCTACCTTTGTGTGTTCATTTTATGTGATTGTCAGTGCTGTCTTGCTCTCCACCGGGTTGTGGCCAGCTAGCTAGATGAGTTGTGGCTGTCTTGCATCGGCTTCTCTAGCCTGTCAAACGGTTAACGTTAGCTCGCTACTGTAACATTACTACTTGACCGTATTCCTCGACTCCTATACTCCTTGTGATTTACAGATGTTGCCCTCTGTATGTGTTTTTTGTCATTTGAACCTTTTCAATGGTTTGTATACGCTAAATAAAATATACGTTCACGAAGATGTAACTTGCAGCATTTTCTAGCTGTGTAGAAAACAGTTTTTTGATTTGAATAATTCATGTCTTGTACGCAAGCTGCAGCTAGCCTGGCAAAGCAGAGCAGCACGAGCCAGATTCTGTCAGTGTCACAGACTCGAATATTATAGTTAAATGAATAAATTCTCACTCTCTATTTTCAGCATGTTTGCTAAGCTATACTGCTACTGAATTAATGTATGTTGCTTGCTAAATTAGTATTGTTATTCATAGGTGATTATTTCAGATTGGCTCGTTTTTAGTGTGGGGCGCTTGCGATGTAACGTAATTTTGTACTCGAGCGTGTCATTTAAAATTTGTCGGATTTATTCAGATTGCTAGTTATATAGGCCAACCAATACAGATGACTGTTGAAATACATCTTATTTGGATGCATGACAAAATGGAGCTGTATTTTGGTGCAGCTGTAGTCCGTATAGCTAGCCGTGGAGTATAATCGTTGTTTATTTTAAATTTTACTGAGCTTGGATTTGCTATCCCTGTCCCACTCACTGGATCCTTTTTTTGGCAAGAATAATAGCTTAACGATTACTCCGTCGGTCAACATTGGCGTTCCGCTGCCTCTGTGCACATAAGTACACACACTGTTTTGACATAGGTCCTCTGCAGTAGTTAGATTGCTATCACACACGAGTACCCCGCCCCCTAGTTTCGGGGTAGGCGCTGTTCATTGAACTCGGGAGGGATACCTAGTCAGTTGCACAACTGAATGCATTCAACCGAAATGTCCGTGCAGCGGTTTGTTCGAGCAATATCCTGGAATTTTTGGATTGTGATAGGTTGGGTGGGGCGTAGGGGTTTCCCCAATGACATGTAATGTTACAGGGCGATTCCATGCCAGCTGGAGCAGAACATATTTTGTATATCTCCGATTGTGCTGGCAATTCTCACATAGACATTTCATTGAGAGGAAGTATGTTCTGGAATCCTTTTTACATTTGTAAAACAAACCATGTTTGAGAAAATCATGATGAAAGTGGGCTCCCTCCCGTAAGACCCTATGATACATACATCTTAGTGTCATAGAGCACATTTTATAAGGAGTAGGTTGTCATATAGAATATACCTATGTCTGGTTTCTCAAATACAAATGTTCACATTAATTTATTCAACATCAAAACTACCCTTTTTGATTTTGTTCATTTGAAGACAAATTGATTGGAACAATATACTAGACAAGTCCATCACATTTCCAGAGTGGGCTTTCTGCTAATTCTGAAGTTTTGATACATTTTATGAGCACCACCAACAAAATGGATTTAAAGGGAACTCCCTCTGCTGATAAATTTGCTGAATGTGCGGTCCTAAAGGAGGGCTGTGATTTGTTAATTACCTATAGTGTCAATTTATATGTATAACATGAGTCATATCATTAAAAGTATCAGGGAGCCCACTCGGGACATGTTATGTGTTGGAATAGTACTGTATATTGTTCCAAACAATAGGTCTAAACATAAGCAAATAGATTTTGTTACCTTTGACCTTCAGACATTCCAGAGTCCACCAGTTATTACAAACTATTATATTTGTGTATTTTGTATTCAAATAATAGGTTACCACTTTGGCGACTACTGTAGGTATTTTACTGTTGATTATTGTGAATGATTGTCATAGTGTCTAGAGATGGGCCTAGTTGAAAAGGTGAACACAAACTTTAAGCTGAAATGGCTATTTTCCCCCCACCCAACATGAAATTCCATCTGTCCTATCTCCTCTGTTGTATGGTCTTTCCTCAAATAAAGATTTCAGGATTCTCTCTGTGAAGCCTCTCACTGAAAAATGTCAATGGAAGGGTTCAGTGCGAGATCTCACTTTTGTGGCAGACTACACATTTTCTCTCCCTTTCTATATTAGGCAAACTGAGCCCGTCAGAATTGTGTGTGTGTGTGTGTGTGGGGGCAGCTTTACGTATATATACTATGGTGGGCAGGGGCTTCTGAAGTTACTGTATCGGTCGAGTCTGGACCAATATTAGACAACTATGTTCTCAATTAGACAAATAACAGTAGGCCTGTGTTTTCAAATAAGAGTTCATTATGACTGATTTATTATTATGAAGTGTTTGTGTGGGGTATGCCTGTGTGTGTGGTCGTGGTGAGCGGACTGACAGTGCGTATTGGGCAGATAAAAGTACCACATATCCTGCCAGTCAGTACAGTATCAGTCTGTTTATGTGCCAGAGAGAGACAGGCCCTGTGTTGTAGTGAAACCACTACTCCTGTTTACCCTCCTGCTGTGTGTCTAGCACCCTGGCAGCTATGGAAGTGGACCGTGTCAGGCGCGCCTGTGTGTGTTTAGTGGCAGCTATGGTATTGTCCTCGCAGGTGTTTGTGTGTTTAAGCTGAGCTGTGTGGTGTGCTTCATTTATTTTGTTTGGGGAGATGTGTGATGTGACTGCAATTGTGCTGTCTGTTTGCCTGTCCTGCCGATCTGCGTGTCACCTTTTTTGTCATAGTAGTCCTGCAGTGTGTCGGTGAGTTATTTAACATTTTGTGATGATATTCTCTTTGATAAACAAAATAAAAAACTTGGGGTGAGAAACAGAAACTAAATACCCTTTTCAAAAAAGTTATTTTCTTCTTTTGGTTTCCAAAGTTGCATTCAAAGGAGCTGCGGCTGGCATCAAATATTATTTCAGGGTGAGCAGAGTAGAGCGTCTGCCTGACAGCCCCTGTCTCTGTGCTGTTCAAAGCACTGATCACAACCACACTGTTAATGCTACACCACGCAAGGCTATATACTCAGTCTCTGCTTTCCCTCTCTCCACTGCCTTTGCAAAACAGCCTCTGTTGTGTGTCCCCTGTTGAAATCACCATATCTCCTATTTGTGAAAAGAGCAGTAGGGTTGTCTGTGTTCAACCTTTTTACAAGGACTATAAGCCTTTTCAAACAAAGTAGACAAATTACCTTGAATAACCAACTCAAGTCTGTCAGCAAGCAATGAAAGAAGTTAGCGTTGATGAGGTGAGGGAACGTGTTGACAGTGGACACCTCTGTGTCATCTTGTCTGTTTGGACACTCAACACTCCACAGATCTGTGATAACTGTGTAACACCTTTCTAAAGCCCTTGTTGGCTGATCCAGGTTTCCGCTGCACTCATTTAACTGCCGCTGCGCCACAGGAAAATCATTGCCGCCATGCCCCGAAAATATTAAACATAAACAAATATTTCTGTTTAGGTGCACTTTGATGCTAGTACAGTCCACATTTACTTTTCCTCAGCAAACAAAACTAGTAATAATTACAAAAATCAGACGACACCATAGTAGAATAGACTATTTACCTAGACGACTTGTGTGTTTTATGAGAGAGAAACATTCTCGAGAAACATTCAAGCTACGCATGCCATAGGGAGGGAAACCTGCATTCTGACAACCAATCAAAGCACAACAATTCTTGCAATTTTTCTTTCTCCCCAATTTCGTGGTATCCAATTGGTAGTTAGTCTTGTCTCACCTCTGCAACTCCCGTATAGACTCGGGAGAGGCGAAGGTCGAGAGCCGTGTGTAGAGCCGTGTGTTCTCCGAAACGCACAACCCAGCCCAAGCACAACCCAAGCCGCACTGCTTCTTGACACAATGACCACTTAACCCGGAAACCAGCCGCACTAATGTTTCGGAAGAAACACCGTACATCCGGCGACCGTGTCAGCACTGCGCCCGGCCCGCCACAGGAGTCACAAGTGCGCGATGGGACAAGGACGTCCCTGCAGACCAAACTATCCCCTAACCCGGATGACGCTGGGCCAATTGTGCGCCGCCCTATGAGTTTCCCGGTTGCGACAGAGCCTGGACTCGAACCCAGAATCTCTAGTGGCACAGCTAGCACTGCCGTAGACCACTGCACCACTCGGGAGGCTGAAAACTGCAGTATTAATTGCCTTTGTAAAAATAAAAATGTAGGTTCCCAGCATTCCATTCCTACTTTTATTTATTTCTAAATTTGTAAATATGTGAGAACTGTACCATTTTAAACCCTGAGTTTTTAGTAGTGTCATGGTTAAGCACGTTACTGCTCCCCAATCGCCTTGAGTGCATAGGGGAGAGTAGGGCTAAATGTAACACAGGTCAGTTGTAGGGTAACTTGGGGTAAAATGTTACCTCCATTTTTGTCCTGTAGTGACTTAAATTGTGATAAGACAGATTACATTTTTAGTCAAGCAAGATTAGTGGCAACCAGGGAAAGTGGGAGAAAAAATAGTGTTTTTTGTAAGAAGTACAGGCAGGCATTTACCCCGGGTGGGGAGTTACCCCAGTTACCCTAAGTGATGTACGCCTACCTATGTGTTTATGCACATTTTTGGGACATAAAATTAATCAATAGGATGCTAACTAATTAAAAGATTACATTTAGATCCAGATAATGAGCCCAATCGGGTAAATGCAGATAGGCAACCCCATGCTTCAGCCTATTTGTTTATAGCCATAATGCTGCCTCAGTTGGGCTACAGGTGATAATGCTTATTGCTAATAGCATACCTGATGATATGAACCATGCACAGTCTACATGCATGGTCCAATGTTTTACCAATATATTATTGGGCTCATTTCTGGAGGTGGATGTTTTATTTTAGATGTCAGCACAGTTTTTATTTTAATTCGTTTTGGAGTAGAATGACCTTTTAAAAAATGTCACGAACTGAGCTTCTCAGTCCTTCTACATAAAACGTATCTGGGGGAACCCCAAAACAAGAGGGGGAGAGATCTCCCGTTCAACCTTTCCCCCACTGCTACACATTTTTCCAGAGGAAATCATTGGCTGATCTGTGATCAGATATTATAAATGTAAGCCCTATAAACCCTGGCTGGCTGAGAAGAGGAGGCTGAAGAGAAGTGGACACCGTTAGGCAGTTAATTCAATCTAGAGCTCATGTTGACACCCTTTTAGGAATTACAGAGCTGTGTCACCGAGTGGCCTCCGATTCTGCCAAATCCCACTCTACAGGGAGTCAACCAACCTTACATCAAACTTACGTCAACTTTACATGGTCTAATGGGATCTGATGGAGCTCTTGTTTTATCACTAAGGTCACTCACTAGTACCAAGGTGCCTCTTGAAGAAGCATAGTTGCGCTTTGTTATATAGCCTTCTGTGCCTAGCTATGTTTGAAGTAAAGGGAGGTTTGCTACTCTCTGATACGTCAACAACAGTACATCTCTTATAGTTTTCATCTACATCTGGTGGGGAATTTTCATAGGCTACCTGTCTTTGGATTAAAGTTCATAGATCATACTCCTATGAATGTATGGGTTAATGTTTGTTTGGTGTTGGCTGCTGGGAGCCTTGGTCCAGCTCCCATTTGTGGGTCTAATCCTGAATGCTGATTGGTTAAAACCGCGTTCCAGCTAGTGTCTATTCTACAAGTTACCACTGACTAAATCTATGACGTTAAAATGCCTATTTATTCTGTTCCATCTATGAGACCACTGTCTCATCAACCCAGCCAGGCAAGTTATAAACTTGATCTTTACTATTTCTTTTAGACTAACATTTCATTTTCAACAGTGGAGATTTGCCTAAACCTAGCCGTCTCTCTAATATTTGCAACATTGTGTCATTATTGGAATTAGATTTTCTGCTGTCCCATATTAATGAATGTGTCGGGACGAGACAAAGGCAGGGAGCGTTTCTCAACCAGTCTAAATCATGAATCAGCTGGCGTCATTTTTATGGATATAAACAGTGGGGAGAACAAGCATTTGATACACTGCCGATTTTGCAGGTTTCCCTACTTACAAAGCATGTAGAGGTCTGTAATTTTTTTAATCATAGGTACACTTCAACTGTGAGGCGGAATCTAAAACAAAAATCCAGAAAATCACATTGTATGATTAAGTAATTAATTTGCATTTTATTGCATTACATAAGTATTTGATCACCTACCAACCAGTAAGAATTCCGTCTCTCACAGACCTGTTAGTTTTTCTTTAAGAAGCCTTCCTGTTCTCCACTCGTTACCTGTATTAACTGCACCTGTTTGAACTCGTTACCTGTATACAAGACACCTGTCCACACACTCAATCAAACAGACTCCAAACTCTCCACAAAGGCCAAGACCAGAGAGCTGTGTAAGGACATCAGGGATAAAATTGTAGACCTGCACAAGGCTGTGATGGGCTACAGGACAATAGGCAAGCAGCTTGGTGAGAAGGCAACAACTGTTGGTGCAATTATTAGAAAACGGAAGAAGTTCAAGATGATGGTCAATCACCCTCGGTCTGGGGCTCCATGCAAGATCTCACCTCGTGGGGCATCAATGATCATGAGGAAGGTGAGAGATCAGCCCAGAACTACACGGCAGGACCTGGTCAATGACCTGAAGAGAGCCGGGACCACAGTCTCAAAGAGAACCATTAGTAACACACTACGCCGTCATGGAGCAAGGTCCCCTGCTCAAGCCAGCACATGTCCAGGCCCGTCTGAAGTTTGCCAATGACCATCTGGATGATCCAGAGGCGGAATGGGAGAAGGTCATGTGGTCTAATGAGACAACAATCGTTTTTTTTGGTCTAAACTCCACTCGCCGTGTTTGGAGGAAGAAGAAGGATGAGTACAACCCCAAGAACATCATCCCAACCGTGAAGCATGGAGGTGGAAACATCATTCTTTGGGGATGCTTTTCTGCAAAGGGTACAGGACGGCTGCACCGTATTGAGGGGAGGATGGATGGGGCCATGTATCGTGAGATCTTGGCCAACAACCTCCTCCCCTCAGTAAGAGCATTGAAGATGTGTAACGGCTTTCCTCTTCCTCTTCTGAGGAGGAGTAGCAAGGATCGGACCAATACGCAGCGTGGTAAGTGTTCATCTTGGTTTTTAATAAGAACACTGAACAAAACAATAAACGACAACGTGACAAAACAAAACCGAAACAGTTCCGTGTGGAAACAAACACTGACACGGAAAATAAACACCCACGAAACACAAGTGGGAAAAGGCTACATAAGTATGATTCTCAATCAGACAACTAACAAAACCTGCCTCTGATTGAGAACCATACCATACCATACCAGGCCAAACGCAAAACCACAACATAGAAAACGGAACATAGACAACCCACCCAACTCACGCCCTGACCATACTAAAACAAAGACATAACAAAGGAACTAAGGTCAGAACGTGACAAGATGAGTCGTGGCTGGGTCTTCCAGCATGACAACGACCCGAAACAACACACAGCCAGGGCAACTAAGGAGTGGCTCCGTAAGAAGCATCTCAAGGTCCTGGAGTGGCCTAGCCAGTGTCCAGACCTGAACCCAATAGAAAATCTTTGGAGGGAGCTGAAAGTCCGTATTGCCCAGTGACAGCCTCGAAACCTGAAGGATCTGGAGGAGGTCTGTATGGAGGAGTTGGCCAAAATCCCTCCTGCAGTGTGTGCAAACCTGGTCAAGAACTACAGGACACGTATGATCTCTGTAATTGCAAACAAAGGTTTCTGTACCAAATATTAAGTTCTGCTTTTCTGATGTATCAAATACTTATGTCATGCAATAAAATGCAGTTTGAAGTGATTGTGTTACTGTAGCTGTGTTGTTGGCTAGCTCCTCGGAAAACAACAGTGTCCTGACGAGTGAGCACATTCTCAATGCCAGGTGAAATCACACCTCATTAGCTCATTGTTATGGATGTATCCAAATAAATGTCACTAGAATACAGCTTGAACAAATTCAAATACAGCTACTTTGCTGTTATTCAGGCTGCAGTTTTTGATGTGACTGTAAGTTAGCTGTAGTTGGCTAGCTAGCAAAGAAGGGAAAAGAACGTTGCCAGCCATGGAACATTTAGAACGAACAACTGGGTCGTGTCCATAGATACAGAACAAAAAGACTGAACTGGGTCGCGTCTCTGGCAACCGAACGGATAGAATGAACGACCAACCGGCTTGGGTAGTAACCCTAGATTTGTGTTGGGACTATATCTTGTGGAAGGATGAAATAGTATGAATAAATTAATCAAAATAATGTTTTTAATGAAAATACGTCAATTGTTATTTGAATATGTTGTGATCATGCCCTTGAAGACGGTGTTTGGAGGATATATTGGCACCCGTGCATTTTCACTTCACAATACATTTCTGCACTTTGCTAAAAGTTTCAAGTAAATAATAATGCAGTTATCTGACAACACCAATGAAAAAGTAGCTGTGCTCAGGGACACTTGACGTTAAATTCAAGATTAAATCAAATGTAAACATGCGATTGCCGAAACCCACAGAGCTGGTGCAGATCTGATTTAGAATCTATGCCTATGTGTGCATAAATGCTCTCAGGATTTGAACTTGCAACCTTTTGGTCTGGAGTGCATTAATGTCTCAGCAGTTCTACAAGATAGTTATTTGTTACCAAGAATATATATCCACTACTCTCAAATAGGGATGCACCGATATTATATTTTCCTTGACAAAAAAAAACGATACCGATTTATTTAAAATTGTTGTGGCCTTTTTAAGCATTCTAGTACAGTTAAATAGTTGAAACACACATTGACCAAAAAGTTATATTGTTGGCATTTACGTATGTCCCCATTACCAGTAAAACATAATCAAAACCTATTTCCTTCACATACTTGCTGTGCTGTTTTGTTGTTCATTTGTTCAGTCTCAACCAGGAGTCCAATATCCTCTTCACTGTTGACGTTGAGACTGGTGTTTTGCAGGTACTATTTAATGAAGCTGCCAGTTGATGACTTGTGAGGCGTCTGTTTCTCAAACTAGACACTCTAATGTACTTGTCCTCTTGCTCAGTTGTGCACTGGGGCCTCCCACTCCTCTTTCTATTCTGGTTAGACAGTTTGCGCTGTTCTGTGATGTGAGTAGTACACAGCGTTGTACGAGATCTACAGTTTCTTGGCAATTTCTCGCATGGAATAGCCTTAATTTCTCAGAACAAGAATAGACTGATGAGTTTGAGAATAATGGTCTTTGTTTCTGGCCATTTTGAGCCTGTAATCGAACCCACAAATGCTGATGCTCCAGATACTCAACTAGTCTAAAGAAGGCCAGTTTTATTGCTTCTTTAATCAGTACTACAGTTTTCAGCTGTGCTAAAATAATTGCAAAAGGGTTTTCTAATGATCTATTGGCCTTTTAAAATTATAAACTTGGATTAGCTAACACAACGTGCCATTGGAACACAGGACTGATGGTTGCTGATAATAATAAAATCTGCTGTTTCCAGCTCCACCAGTCATTTATAACATTAACAATGTCTACACTGTATTTCTGATCAATTTGATATTTTATTGGACAATGTTTTTTTATTTTCTTTCAAAAACAAGGACATTTTGAAGTGACCCCAAATGTTTGAACGGTAGTGTAAATATAAATGTGTATGGATGAGCGATTGCCGAGCAGCATTGGCAAGATGCAGTAGATGGTATAGAATACAGTATATACATATGAGATGAGTAATGTAGGATATGTAGACATTATTAAAGTGGCGTTATTTAAAGTTACTAGTGATACCTTTTATTAAAGTGGCCAGAGATTTGAGTCTCTTGGTAGCAGCCACTCTGTTAGTGATGGCTATTTTTCAGTCTGATGGCCTTGCGGTAGAAGCTGTTTTTCAACCTCTCGGTCCCAGCCTTGATGCACCTGTACTGACCTTGCCTTCTGGATGATAGCGGGGTGAACAGGCAGTGGCTCGGGTGGTTGTTGTCCTTGATGATCTTTTTGGCCTTCCTGTGACATCGGGTGCTGTAGGTGTCCTGGAGTGCATGTAGTTTGCCCCTGGTGATGCGTTGTGCAGACCGCATTACCACTCTGGAGAGCCTTGCGGTTGTGGGCGGAGCAGTTGCCATACCAGATGGTGATACAGCCCGACAGGAATCTCTCGATTGTGCTTCTATAAAAGTTAGTGTTTTAGGCGACAAGTCAAATTTCTTCAGCCTCCTGAGGTTGAAGAGGAGCTGCTGTGCGGTGACCATTTCAGTTTGTCCGTGATGTGTAAGCCGGAACTTAACTTTACACCTTCGCTACTACTGTCCCATCGACGTGGAGGGTGGTGCTCCCTCTGCTGTTTCCTGATGTCCACGATTATCTCGTTTTGTTGACGTTGAGTGAGTGGTTATTTTCCTGACACCACACTCCGAGGGCCCTCACCTCAACCCTGTAGGCCGTCTCATCGTTGTTGGTATTCAAGCCTACTACTGTAGTGTTGTCTGCAAACTTGATGATTGAGTTGGAGGTGTGCATGACCACGCAGTTATGGGTGAACAGGGAGTACAGGAGAGGGCTGAGAACGCATCCTTGTGGGGCCCCAGTGTTGAGGGTCAGCAGGGTGGAGATTTTGTTTGCACGTCAGCCTTGACATCAATCTTGCACATCAGCTTTAAACTAGACATCAGGCCGACGTTGGCATTTTTAGCTAATATCGGTTTTATTGTTATGTTGATGGTTGAGCACCACTTTTGACACTGTCATTTCTGCAATCTTTGTAAGAACTTGTGGCAATCAAGAGCTGCTACTTCCAAAATATTTAAAGGCAGCTGTTTTCATATGAAGTTAATCTTTTTTTTTCAATAACTTGCTATTAACTAATTGCATGTGGGTTATTGTGAAATTCACAGTAATTTACTGTACCTAATCTCCATGTTCACTGACCTGACAGTCTGGTAGGAAAGTGAGTATTACAATAACATGGCTCTTTGGTATTACATGCACTGACAGTGTACACGATTAATGTTTATGAACAGATTACAACAGAGCACATTAACTGGGATGACTTTCCCTCTCATGGGGGACCAAAAAGAGCTAGCTGAAGTGACACCTCTAAAAAGCCACTCCTGCAATCTTATGAAAGGCTGACACTGCTACAGTATGCTGCCAATCAGCAAGTAATGTGCATGTTGTCAACAGAAATGTCAGTGACGGCACAGTAGGTTACTGGATTGCTAGTGGCAGCAAGTGTCTTGTAGGTTACTGGCAATGTTTTGTCAGTAAGTTATTGTGACCTTTTTAGAATAACTTACTGACGAGTAGTTTCCAGTTAAGAATTGACAAATTCACAGCAACAAGTTGCCATTAAGTTATACAAAAAATGTATAATAACCTCTTTACAGTGCAACTCATTATTGGCACATAAGATTGTGTTAAGATTTTCTTTACTTGCATCAGCATAATCATCAAACACTCAAATTGCTCCAACACTTCCACTAACGGTTGGCACAAACACACATTTGTTTTACCACACCCTCAAATATGCTAATGAGCCCCAATCAGTACATTGCCCCTAGCTATATTTTAAAGTACAGCGATGAGCGTACCTTCTATTCAGACTGTGTTAATATATGTTCCAAGTAATAAGTATGAACCTGGTGGCACTGCAGAAAGAACGAGGCACTCCCAACCAAGAGGTTGCAAGTTTAAATCCACAAATAATTATTGTATACTCTGTCAAGTGTCCTTGATCACTGCTAGTTTTATGTTGATATAATGTTGGTGGTGACAATTGTACAAATATTTACTTGAATCTGGGCAGGTTTTTAGCAAAGTGCAGGAATGCATTTTTGCCAATAAGTCTGTGGCCATATATTTTATGCTCACAGATCTGATGGTGTAGCTGCGCTGTAGCTATGTTATGTGTGTTATCTGTGTTATTGACTTGTTAATTGTTTACTCCATGTGTAACTCCGTGTTGTCTGTTCACACTGCTATGCTTTATCTTGGCCAGGTCGCAGTTGCAAATGAGAACTTGTTCTCAACTAGCCTACCTGGTTAAATAAAGGTGAAATAAAAAAATAAAATAAAAAGTAGCAGGACATTACAGGTTGGTAGCAAGCAAGGGGTTATTAGTTCAAATCCCATTTAAAGCGGAGTCCCAATTTTGGTCACAGTACAAAATTATAAAAGTTTTTACAGTAATTCAAATCAGATTACAGAAGCATACTGTCATTTTATAGAAATATCACCAAGTTCATGTATATTTTTACTGAAATTGTGCAGAAAAATATTCTTGGCTATAAATATATAGCCAATCTCCATTATGTCCATAGACCTGGTGGCGCAGCAGGATCTTCAGGTAGCTAGCTACTGTACCAAGAGGTTGTGAGTTCAAATCCCAAGTGAGGTTGAGTCCCAAGTAATCAGCAGCATACTGTCCTTTAACATTAACACCTGAGTTTAGCTGTACAAATACAGAAACTAGCTGTAGACTTACCGTATTTTCACCGCAACTAGACAACCTCCAGGGGACAATGACACAACGTTCTGAGAACATCCTAATAACGTCCTCGGAACAACAAACCGGGAACTACACACAACCTGCTGGGTACCATCACTATTTAAAAATGGAATTACTGTCAATTACGCCTTTTTAAAGTATGGTATTCTAAAGGACGCTTGACATCTCGGGTAATTGGCTTTCGCATGTGCTTAAATGCTGTCATGTAATTTCATGGTATCACATGTTGAAATGTTGTATCCCCATGTTGTAAAAAATAAATAAATCACAAGATCATGTTTTCATGTGCTCAAATGTTGTCACATGTAGTGTAAAGATATCACATGTTGAAATGTTGCATCCTTATTGTCACATTTATTTCACGAGATCGTTGTCACATATTGCTTCACATGAAATCAGGTGATCACATGAAATTCATGTGGTTTTTCCTTAACCTTTCTGGCGCAGGCGTTCCGCTAGCGACCCACCTTGACAACATCGGTGAAATTGCAGAGCGCCAAATTCAAAATACAATAAACGCAATATTAAACATTCATGATAATACAAGTGTGATCCATGATTCTTTAGCTTAGAATCTTGGCAATCTAACCGCATCGTCGGATTTCAAAAAGGCTTTATGGTGAAAGCACAGCATTCGATTATCTGAGGTCAGCTCCCCACAACAGCATATTATCCAAACAAGCACAGGCATCACAAAATCCCAAATAACAACAAAATAAGTAAATTACCTTTGGACAAGAGTCCCAGAAACACAATGAATGGTCGTTTTGTTTGATAAATTCCTTTTATATCCCAAATAGTCCGTTTTTAGTAGGCATCATTGAGATCAGTAATCCACCTGTTCAGAATGCAGACATAGCAGTTCCAAAAGTGACTAGTTAAGTTTGTCCAAACAAATCAAACAACGTTTCTAATTCATTATTAAGTACTCTAATATCTAAATAAACGATATTTCATATGAGGCGGACTATTTTCAATAGGAAAGGAAAAGATCGCAGTGCGCTCCCTCGGTCACGCGTGCAATGAGACTAGCTTTGCCATAGAGCTCCCTGAGGATAAACAACTATTCCTCGTTGGTTTTACAAGCCAGACACCATGTGTAAAGACTTGACATCTAGTGGAAGCCATAGGAACTGCAATTTGGGAGATGGAAGTCTGTTTTCAATAGCTTAACTTTGAATTGGCTGGCAGGTCAACAGAAAACAAATGTGTCCTTGGGTTTTTGCCTAATCAGTTCTGTTATGCACACAATAATGTGATTTATTGTGGATAGTTAGATTTAATGTAATATTTTTGATTTAAAACGTTTACATGCTTTGCAAGAAGATCGTTTTCCCTAATAGTCGTGTTTACACGGACTCATTTGAAATCCCGCTACCTGATGGCACTCTGATAAATGCAGAAAATCAAAATAAATGTTCTACCACAGCGACAATGTTATTTTTGGGAAGCATATTTGATTCTGAGTTCAGACATATAAAGTTTGTATGTGAAAACTACTTCTAAGAGGCATTCATTAATTTGTTCTGAACTCACTTCACTTCACTAAAGAGGGAGGCTCACTTGGCTGGTGCTAGCACATGCCCAGATCAAATACACAGCGGGAATGCTGATTTAAGGTGTTTACAGAAAACCAGGTTTAATCAGCGTATGCTTATTGATATTGTGACCTTGCGCCGATTAAAAAAAAAAAGATAAACGGAGTAAAGTTTTACATGAGTATTGCATAATCTGGTTTATAGCATAATCAGTTTAATATCGAATGATTACTGTGCATGTAAAAGTACTCGGTGTTGGTGGTTGGACGATCTTTTCGAATGCCCCCCTGGGCCAGCTTTGAGTATCTCTGTTTTGCTGTGTGAGCATTCACAGGCACATGTGTTTAGGGATAAATAGTCTATCTCCATACACTGCTACTGTATGGGATCTGAATCAGACCATTGTGACTGATTTGATACAGTGACAATGTGACCAATTAATTTAGTGAAGGACAGTCCGAAGGAATAATCAATGTTCTCCCTGACCCCTCGCTGTGATCGTTGCTGTGCAGTGTATTGTGGACCCAGCCAGGCAGTGTGTATCTCTGTGAGTACTGGAGTTTGGCCCTTAGTCTCCCTTCTTCCCTCTCCCCTGCCCTGGTGGAGTGCCTGAGTGATAAAGAGGTAGAGAGCGAGAGGAAAGGAAGGAGAGCGAGAGACTGAAAGAGTGCTGGTGGCGGGAGGGCGGATGGAAGGATCAGAGGCGTTAAGTCCATTAGGATGTGAATGGAGCTGTGCTGGGTCACAAGCACGCTGGGTGCATTCTCGCTCTCTGCTGCTGTCGCGTGAGTGCCTCTGCTCTGCCTGTCTCCCCCTACACACTTTCTATTTCCCTCCCCCTCGTTTGCTCTTTTTCTTCTCTCTATTCCCCTCGGTCTCCTCTCTCGCTCTCTTTCTCTTGACAGCAGGGTGGCAGCTCACCCCTCGTAGGTCACACACACACACACACACACACACACACACACACACACACACATAGGGGTGGCAGAGGAAGACAACAACAAAAATAGTATCCGGGCTAAAATCCTCACCCAGCCTTAATCCCTCAGTAATCTATATCCTCAAAAGCAATGTGTGCCGGCGTGGGTGTGTGCGTGTGGATGGGAGGATATGGATTGTGTGTGTGTGCAAATTAGTTTTGGACTCATTGGGATTCAGTATGTTGAGTAGTGATGAGTCATACTCCCTTCCACGTGCCTAAGTCACAGAGAAGGATTGGAGAAAGGAAACAAGGAAAGAAGGCTCAATGCCTAACCCACTGGTCTTTCCTCACCACCTCATGATGCCAGCCTGCTCTAACAGTGCTCGTATGGTTTGGCCTAGTTACTTAGTGAGTCAGTCAGTTAGTTAGTGTGGGTAGTTGCTTTAGAGTGAGGCAGCCCATTTTAGTTCAGCCTTTTCCTCCTGTTGTTTTCTGCTGCTTTATTCCTCAGCTTTAAATCACCCTGACAACACAGCCACAGCTTAGTAATTTGACTGTGTATTATGATTATTAAACGTCACAACAATTTAGTAAAGGATAGATGGGGGAAGGCGAAGTAGGAAGAGGTCACAGTCAATCAGATATGCTTTAGTTGTACCGTAATTTGTTTTTGTATTACTGTATGTCATTCAACATGACTAATGTGGTGAGAGTTCAGTATTTCTCTGAGCCACTGACTATGACCTACAGGAGTTGAGCACTAAGCTGAACACTGATGCTAAGGAGAGTCTGTTTCCTTCTAACCTGACGCTACTGGGACCTGCAACCCTGGCCACACGTGGTCTGATTCTCTATCTACATTTCTCTTAGAAGTGTGCACTTACTCACTCCTCCTCATGGATTTTACATGCTGGAATTTCCTGACATTCCAAGTTCCAACCCCTTGCAGAGATTACTAATATCTTTTTTTGTGGACATAGAAGAGCACTCCCTTTCCCTCATGTCCTGTCATAGTAACATCAGGACTAGGGAAAGAGGTGTATCAATGATTTATAGTCCACATTACACTGGGTCAAAAGAGGCCTTTTAGTCTGGGGGTGTAGGCTGCCTGGGGATGGCCAGGTATATGCTGCCTGGCATGGAGGTCATGGTGAGTTGTTGGCTATAAACAAACTTCGAACACCGTCACACATTAACAGCAAAATGGATGCAGAGATCGTGAAAAATAAACCCGACACCGGGGAATGTTTACTGGTTGCTCAGGAGGTAAAGGGGAAGTGTTAGTGTTCAAATACTGGAGAGTTGAGACCAAATCACGGACGCTGGACAGAGTGGATTTCAGTTGTAACGAAAGACAGTTTTAATGAGTCAGAGATATCTTGTCCCGCAGTTTTACGTGCACGGACCTAGTTCACATAACTCGGCAAGGAGCCAGGTGAAAAAGAGGCCTATACAATGGTTACATACATTTTTATACATAGAATAAAGTAGGTGGAGTCTTGTCGTTTCGGTCTTCTTGACTGGTCGGAGGGTTGGAGGCGGGCCTTGCTCTAGCCAGAGCGGGCCCCATTGGTGCACAGCAAAAGTTCTTTGCTCTTGGGACCGGCCAGTTAGAGGGAGATGAGATGTGTGTTTATATAAGGAAGAGGGGGTCAGTCTTATGGCTGGGTGTATGTGTTCTTACGACGGAATGTCTTTGTTTATATGAGCTATGTGTATGAATATTTATATAACAGAAGTCAGGTGTGTGGAATAAATTTGACTAGTTGTAGAAGATGCTGGAGATCTAGAAAAATAAGGTAAGGAGAAAGCACTGCGTGCATATTATGTGTCCCAAACTGGTGCTGTTAGATTACAGTAGAACTTTTCTGACCATTTGGAACTATGTAAACAACACTAAATAAATTATAAGCCTACCAGAGAGTCTGTAACGTATTTTTTTTGTTAAGCCTTTATTACAGCAAAGACAAAGTCACATTCATTCCTAAATGCAGTTTCTGAAATGGAACAATTTATATATTGTCTAATTATTCAAGGGTCGTGTTATTTTATCTGAACTAAAATGCTTGATTGCATTTCAAATCATGAATGACTTGTATGCTGTGTAATGACATGAACAAGTTAATGATTGATTAATATGGTAGCCTAATAACTATTGAAATATAGGTGGAAATTAAGGTATTAAGACTAACCAGGAGGTGCTCTTAGGCCTACAGCTCAATGGCGGTAATACAAGGCTGCTATACTAAGCCTATTAATGACATTACTTATTATATTGATGATCTCAATAATATTAGTAATAATAACAATAAGGAGATCAAGGAAAAGGAGGGCTTGTTATTGTCATTAGAGGTCGACCGATTAATCGGAATGGCCGCTTAATTAGGGCCGATTTCAAGTTTTCATAATATAACAAAGACAGCCAACTTAGCCAAACGAGGGAAGATTTAACAAAAGCGCATTTGTGAAAAAGCACAATCGTTGAATGACTGTACCTAACCATAAACATCAGTGCCTTTCTTAAAATCAATACACAGAAGTACATATTTTTAAACCTTCATATTTAGCTAAAAGAAATCCAGGTTAGCAGGCAATATTAACCAGGGGATATTGTGTCACTTCTCTTGCGTTCATTGCACGCAGAGTCAGGGTATATGCAACAGTTTGGGCAGCCTGGCTCGTTGCGAACTAATTTGCCAGAATTTACATAATTATGACATTGAAGGTTGTGCAATGTAACAGGAATATTTAGACTTATGGATGCCACCCGTTAGATAAAATACGGAACGGTTCCGTATTTCACTGAAACAATAAACTTTTGTTTTCGAGAGGATAGTTTCCAGATTCGACCATATTAATGACCAAAGGCTCGTATTTCTGTGTGTTATCATGTTATAACTAAGTCTATGATTTGATAGAGCAGTCTGACTGAGCGAATGGTAGGCACCAGCAGGCTTGTAAGCATTCATTCAAACAGCACTTTCCTGCGTTTGCCAGCAGCTGTTTATGACTTCAAGCCTATCAACTCCCGAGATTAGGCTGGTGTAACTGATGTCAAATGGCTAGCTAGCTAGCTAGCTGGGTGCGCGCTAATAGTGTTTCGAAAGTCACTCGCTCTGAGACTTGGAGTAGTTGTTCCCCTTGCTTTGCATGGGTAACGCTGCTTCGAGGGTGGCTGTTGTCGATGTGTTCCTGGTTCGAGCCCAGGTAGGCGCGAGGAGAGGGACAGAAGCTATACTGTTACACTGGCAATACTAAAGTGCCTATAAGAACATCCAATAGTCAAAGGTATATGAAATACAAATGGTATAGAGAGAAATAGTCCTATAATAACGACAACCTAAAACTTCTTACCTGGGAATATTGAAGGCTCCTGTTAAAAGGAACCACCAGCTTTCATATGTTCTCATGTTCTGAGAACGGAACTTAAACGTTAGCTTTCTAACATGGCACATATTGCTCTTTTACTTTCTTCTCCAACACTTTTGGTTTTGCATTATTTAAACCAAATTGAACATGTTTCATTATTTATGAGGCTAAATTTATTTTATTGATGTGTTATTTTAACTTAATATAAGTGTTCATTCAGTATTGTTGTAATTGCCATTATTACAAAAACAAAAAAAACGTCCGATTTTAATCGGTATCTGCTTTTTTTGGTCCTCCCAATAAACGGTATCAGCATTGAAAAATCATAATCGGTCGACCTCTAGTTATTATAAATGTTATTGTTCATACA
>NC_092165.1:28661257-28768757 GCF_045791955.1 Oncorhynchus clarkii lewisi
ATCTTATATTCTTGTCATGAGTAGCAGGAAGTTGAAATTGGGCACACTATTTATCCCAAAGTGAAAATGCTGTCCCCTTCCCCTATACCTTTAAGAAGCAGTGCAGCTTGGTTGGGTTGTGTTTCGGAGGACGCATGGCTTTCGACCTTCGTCTCTCCTGAGCCCGTACGGGACAAGATAGTAACTACTAACAATTGGATACCATGAAATTGGGGAGATTTTGTTGTTGTTGTCATATCGGTGCATCACCTAAGTACGGAACATAACAAACAATTTAGTACCAAACTTTTTTTGGTAGGGGGGTTGAAAAAGCACCTAAGTATCGGTATACCGTGCAACACTAGTCCAGAGAGGGTGAAATGTGGGCTCATAAAGGTAGATTTATTTTGTATTTTTGTGGACAGTTAGTCTTTGTCTCTTCTTTCTATGTCTCTCTCCCCCTTCTCTCTTTTCATTCTATCCCTTTCTTTTACTCTCTAGCACTGCTTGTCTGTCATGCTCAGATTCTTTTTTCACCCTCTCTAGCTTGGTGTGCGTGAGAGAGAGTAGAAAGGGGGACAAGCGGGGGTGGAGTGAGAGGGCTCAGCTCAAACAGCTGTACTGTTAATCCAGGTAAAGCGAGGGAGATAGATTACATCTGTTAACTCTGACCTCTCCTGCCCTGAACACACAGAACACCATCCTTGGAGAGAGGTAGCTACTGTCTGTTTTCTCTTGATTCCATCTTCATCATATGTTTGTGTGCGTGTGTTCTGTCAAGTATTGTGTAGGGCCAGGCAGAATAATGAGATGTGTGTAGGTCACACTTTCCTCTCAGCTCTGCATCTCCTGAATCCAGCTGCAGCAGCACAGCTGTAGCCTCCTTTGTCAGGGGACCTGTCCTGATCCAATCATATAGTGCCTACCGTTCTAAATAAAGACACACACTATACTAGGGTTGGGCGATATTGGCAAAATATCAAATTTTTTACGGTATTTGAATAATAAAAATATCTAAATATCGTTTATCAGTAGTTTATGACCCTAGGGTGGCAACAACCTACATTTAGAAGGTATTTCAAAGGGTCTTTCTCCACTCTGATTGTTTTGTTGTTCAATCCAACTTCAACCCAAAATAATTTACAGCATTTTCACCCGTTTCTGCATTTCCTGCATTCGTGTTATAATTCCGACGCGGTTCCACGTAGTGCTGCATGATATGGGCAAGAATTCGAGGCCTAATTAATTGGTGAACTGTTGGGATCGATCATGGAAATAGAATGATTATTCTAATTCTATAGTTGGAATATAGTGTGCAACATTTTGAATACATTGTTGTTTGACATGACAACGAATGAAAAGCCAGGGTGGAATTATTGTGACCGGGTAGGAGTCAGTATTTCACACGGGATCCAAATTAGATGTTACATTACATGTTTTGTTAGTGCTTGCTAACTATGCTAGCTATGTTCATGCTTCACCTATTCCTTTCTGATTTAAGAGATACCTTTGCACAAACAACATGCTGATCTAGGCCTACACCAGCACTAGTATCAGGCCAGGGATGTTGCTATGCCTAAAATATTCATTAGCCCCCCTAAAATAGATCAATATATCAGTCCATATATTTTCTGTGATTTCTCTTTTTTTCGTCAACTGTTCCATCGCATCTTAAATGCCTTACCGGGCGGACACTAGGACCTGGGAGGAGGCTGCTGGTGCATGCGTTAGTGACTGTTACTTTCTTCAGCAAAAGATGGCTGACAAAAATACTAGGATGGAAGCAAATGTAAGTGATTATAATATCATAATGAATCATGCAGAAAATATACAGTTGACTGGAATATGTTAGTTAATATAGAGACCAATGAATTATGCATATTTTTATCATAAAGTTAATTTATTATAATTGTGATTCAGCAAGCTAGCTGACTAGCTAACATTAGCCTGCTAGCTTTATGATTTATGGGTGTCGTGACATAAGTATGAAATTGTAATTCTGGTTGTTTAATGTTTTAGGGACTCCTGAAACAACCAGCAAACCAGGCTGTCGTCTTGTGAAACAGTAGACATAAAGAATCTATCTAGCTAAAGCATTTACTGGAAATTGAATGTACAATTTTGTAAGCTTGCCTTGCTGATATTTGCCATGCATTGCAGATAGATGAAATAACATAACTAGATATGTTCTTGCTTATTGTGCAGTGGAGGATAAAAAATACCTGTATGCCTATGGATGTGTAGCTATCTAGCCGATCTGTGTATCGACCCAAAAGTTTGGTATACATATTAGTTCAGAACCTAGCTATGAACCTCAGCTATCATAGCCAGTTGTATCAACTTCAAAACAGTCTGAATTACATTAATGAAGCCTATGGATTGAGTAGAATATAAAATAACTTAGTGCCAAAGATGCAAGCCAAAGATGCAAGATGCAAGATACATGTAGTTATTACCATGCATGAGATCCCCACATTGTGGCCTGTACATTTAATATATTCACTGATCATGTACTCTACCTTGGCAAATAAAGGTGCAGTTCAGGTATGAATGTCTTGGAGATTATTTTTCAGTCATATCCATTACCAGGAATTTCAAATTCCAGTCTTTGAATGATGCTGTGTCTGCATGTATGTATTACACTTCAACAGTGTTTACCAATCTTGGTTCTGGAACATCAATGGTTATACATTGTAACTAATAGACTAGAAACATGATTTAACTAGTTAAAGGCTGATTTGTAATTCATATATACAGAAATAACATTTAAACCCCCCCCCCCCCCAGTACACTACACTTCCTATGCACCGTGTAAATACTCTAAAACCGGTTCATCTCAATATCTAATGCCCTTCATCTGCATTGATCTGAAACAGGATAGGTGTAGTATTTCATCCAGTAGAGAATGTGAAATGGTTTATTGAAAGAAGTTCATTATCCAAGTGTTTACATGCATTATAAATACAAGTTCAATCTGTACTTCAATGCACATCTGTTGTGCATTTATAACAATTTATGACAATTGTTAGTCATCATAATAATCAGGAGGTGAAATGCAAAACTGACCTTGGATCATTAACTGTGGGACTACAGCATCTCTATTTCAATGTAAAGCATCTCTTTAATAATACTTCCTGTTGACCTCACCAAGTGACCTCTCACCTCTGATCATGCTGTGTCCTCTATGTAGCCAGTTCACCGACACAGCTGATATAACCTAGAGGATTTAGGGAGAAGAGGAGAGTGGGATGAAGTGAAGGGGAGAGAGACTTATTGAGAAAATAAGGTAGTTAAAGAGATGGTGTTCAACAGGAATCTGTGTGTGGCCTCACCTGGTGTCCACACTAAGTGGCTGCAGAGTACTTTATACTGAAAAACATGAATGGGCAAACAATATAGCTTAGTTCTAGAAATAATGAAGTGTCTTACTATTCTCCATGGTTGGCCCTCTTGCCTATTCTTTGAAGGTGGAAGGTGCCACAGTTATACACCTGAGCCTGCTTACTGCACAACACAATCCATCAATCAGATTGATACATGAGCGTGTGGGTAATAGGGTGTCTAATTGTTCTACATTATTTTCAATATGGGTGTATTTAAAATAGCCTGTTTTTGTACAGACATAACACCCTTACCTAAACAGCACCCTCACCTGAGAAGTAGAAATCAAGGGAAAGAAACTAGGAATTGAGTAACTGCAGTTGACATAGCTAAGTAAATGGAACAATACTCTTATTGCAATATGAAGTGCTCTTAAGAGCCTTTGGTTGTGCATAGTGTAGTCTATGGTGTTGCCAGGGAACAGCGCCCTCTTTGAAGAAGTAGGAGGTGAAGATCTCCTGCACATGGATTGCCTCTCTTGCTGCGTTGTTGGACCCCAACCTTGAAACATCCTGCAGAGCAGCAGACTTCTCCTCTGGCACACGGCGCGAGCTGCAGATCCCCTCCTGGTCCTCGTGTCCATCCTCATGAAGTTATGCAGGACATAGGTAGCCTTCACCCACCTGAATTCCTTCAGGAGGCAGTCCCAGATGGCTCTGGTCACCCAACCTTGCAGTGCCCTACACATTAACTGTAGGCAATCATTTTGAAGGAATCTCCAGTTACAAGGTATCTGTAGGAATATGGAAGAGAATGTATTTATTAGACTTTTACATCACCAGGTCATTGTGGATTACTAAAGTATAATATCCCTTATAACGAATCATGATAACATTGGATTGATTGACGCACGTGCATGTGACAACAGCAGGATCATGTTAAGGATAGCATCACAAATGAATACATAAATACCACTCAAAGCTTGATGAGTTGATCATTTGAATCAGCTGTGCAGCGCTATGGCAAAAACAAAAATGTGCACCTCTGAGTCCCCAGGACTGAGAACCACTGCTCTTCATTGGGACCTCTTCATATGTAGACAGGCTTTCATATAATAAAGTAATTTTCTTGATAGGTTTTCTGTCCTCAGATAAAGAGAGCTAGTCAAATTGCACCACACTGAATATTATGTTATTATTATCTCCATCCTCATTTCTAGGTACTGGAACTACACAAGTATCTGCCCTATCCAGAATAGCCTACTCTCACTTTGACAGTTGAGGCTGCTATCCTTTCACCCTCCATAGCTAGCGACCTACAAATGCATTTGGAGTTTTTTTTTTTTACAGTGATAAGTACATCAAGATAGCTAGCTAATATGAAGTTAGCTAGCTAAGGGAATTAAATATCACCAGCTACTATCTATACAGTATGTGAAGTTGGCTAGATGGCTAGCTAGCCAACTAGCTAGCTCATTTAGCAGCTCATTTGAGTTAGCCTGCACTGTAGCTAGTTAGCTCATAATGCATCGTTTTTTAAAAACGTTTTCAAAATCTATTTACTTACCTGAATAGGTTCACCCAGCCATGTGGACAATTGGAAACAGGGCAGCAAAGTTTGTCACCAGAGCGTTTAGAGGATATTACTATTGAACTATGTACCCATTTAATAATGAATAGCAAATTTGATATGGTGATTTCTTGACGCACAATCGAATGTGCTGCTATATGCTGCCAGCACGCCCACAAGTGAGTCTCAATAGGCCTAAGCGGCACGCGGCAATTTACCGCTATCTCGTGTAACATGCACCATTAGGCCTACTTGTAGCTAACATTTTGGTTAACGTTAGCTACTTCTGTGGCTTGAGACTGCTAGCTAACAGTAAACGGACAGGAGGGAGTATGCCAGACCCCCCCTAAAAGAGGCTTAGCCC
Organism: Oncorhynchus clarkii lewisi; assembly: GCF_045791955.1. Lineage (NCBI taxonomy): Eukaryota > Metazoa > Chordata > Actinopteri > Salmoniformes > Salmonidae > Oncorhynchus > Oncorhynchus clarkii. Next base: position 28,666,491 of record NC_092165.1, read on the forward strand.
CCCTATTCCTGAATCTCTAGTGACGTTCCTGTATCAGGCTATACGTTTGCTCCGACACATTGTACATTTCGCTAGCTAACCAGCCAGAATTAGCGATTAGCATTATCGGAAAACACTTTTAGCCACAACTTGTAAGAATATATATACATACACACACACACACACACACACACACACACACACACACACACACAAACTACAAGTGTAATTATATGACACTTGTGGATTTATATTGAGTAGCAAAGTGGAAATCAGCATTGTTGTCACCAACATCTTGTTGCATCTGAACATGCAGACAGTCAATGACAGAGTGAATGGCACAGCAAGCAGTGTTGCCAACAATTTTTCAGTGAGAATCGCTATTGTCTCCCTTATTTGTGGCTAGATTATGTTTTGCCTTTGCCGCGACTACACCACAGCACCAATTTGCATTGCTGTGGCACAGCTGCACCCCCTATCCTTGTGCTTCTCTGCCTGTGTGGGCCGTTACTGTGACTTCTGTTAGACAGCTTCTCCCACTCTTGTTTGCGGCAGAATTGAGTGGGAAAAGTTGCAAAATGCTATCAAAACGATAGAAACTCCTCAAAGGTAGCCTGAAAAGTATCTGAATTTGTCGCTAGACTCTTACCAATAAAAGTCACTGAAGAGGCCTGAAAACTCGCTAAATATAGCGACAAAGTTGCTAATTGGCAACACTGACAGCAAGTGCTCAAGTGACGGCAGGAGATATTACGGGCATGTATTACATTTAACCTTTGACTGCAGTGGGCTAAATCAGGGTCACACAGAGTATTTCTTGGTAGTCTTAAACAAATCTACTTTGAAAAGAAAAGTATACACCTCACACACATGGTTATGGGCTTAAAAAAGAAGACCACTGTACCATATCAAATATAGAGTTGAAATGTATTACATTGTGAGTTTGCATCCCAATATTACACTTTATATACATCACAGAATGCTGAAATATAACACAGCTGTTTGACATAGAAACACAGGATTTTCTGATTTTTACACTTTATTTTATTAATTGTAAAATTATGAAGAACATTGATAACATGTGCCATGAGGCCACTAGGTCAATTGACAGCAGGAAAGGGCTACCAAACCAAACATTGAAATACCATTATAGAAGGTAAAGTAAAAACTCTAACCGAACGGTCATCTGTGTGTGTGTGTGTGTGTGTGTGTGTGTGTGTGTGTGTGTGTGTGTGTGTGTGTGTGTGTGTGTGTGTGTGTGTGTGTGTGTGTGTGTGTGTGTGTGTGTGTGTGTGTGTGTGTGGACAAATATGATGTACCGTCCAGCCCTAACCCGCACGCAACACACAACCCCACAAAAACTGACACATACAGACACACAGTTCGATTCACACAACTGCACTCACTCAAATGTACACAGACCTCATACTGTCACACTTTTATTCAGTCATTCACTCATCCAAGCAGAAGTGACACATGACATTAATATAGTAATAGACTGATATACATAGTCTGTGTCCCAAATGGTACTCTATTCCCGATTGTAGTGCACTATGTAGGACGAGAGTGCCATTTGGGACGCAGAATTACGTTCAGCTTCTTCTATGGATGAGATCATCAGATTATATTGAGTAGAGATGACATTAGAATATGTATCCTTTGGCATTTTGCCATCTGCAGGTCAGCACATGCAGTGTATTGGAGGTATGACATTGACATGTCTTTCAACCTGTTTAGTGAGGCAGAGTTACAGGCTTGACATGTCGTCATCAGCCTTTTTTACAAAGAGACTGTAAGGGGCAGACAGGTTTTTTTTGCAATCTGCAAGGCATAGAGTAAGTATTTGATAGTGACATGCCTTGTCTTTTAGCTTGTTTAGTACGGCAGAGTTACAGGAATGACATGCTATCAGCCTGTTTAGTGCGGCATTTATGGGAATGTAACAACTGTATGTAGCCTATCCCTCAGACTTTTGCTATCTGCAGGGCAGGCAGGCCATTTATGTATGGATATACAGTACCAGTCAAAAGTTTGGACACACTTTCTCATTCCAAGGTTTTTCTTAATTTTACTATTTTCTACATTGTAGAATAATAGCGACGACAACAAAACTATGAATTAACACATATGGAATCATGTAGTAACCAAAAAAGTGTTAAACAAATCCAAATATATTTTATATTTGAGATTCTTCAAATAGCCACCCTTTGCCTTGATGACAGCTTTGCACACTTGGCATTCTTTGAACCTGCTTCAAGAGGTAGTCACCTGGAATGCATTTCAATTAACAGGTGTGCCTTCTTAAAAGTTAATTTGTGGAATTTCTTTCCTTCTTAATGCGTTTGAGCCAATCAGTTGTGTTGTGACAAGGTAGGGTTGGTATACAGAAGATAGCCCTATTTGGTAGAAGACCAAGTCCATATTATGGCAAGAACAGCTCAAATAACCAAAGAGAAATGACAGTCCATCATTACTTTAACCTCTCTGGGATATGTGGGACAGTGGCCAACATCCAGTGAAAATGCAGAGTGCCAAATTCAAATAAATTACATTTTTTTTTTAACTTTGATGAAATCACACATTCAATATACCAAATTAAAGCTACACTTGTTGTGAATCCAGCCAACGTGTCAGATTTCAAAAATGCTTTATGGCAAAAGCAAACAATGCTATTATCTGAGGATAGCACCCCAGTAAACAAAGAGAGAAAAGCATATTTTAACCCTGCAGGCGCGACACAAAACGCAGAAATAAAAATATAATTAATGTCTTACCTTTGACGAGCTTCTTCTGTTGGCACTCCAATATGTCCCATAAACATCACAAATGGTCCTTTTGTTCGATTAATTCCGTCGATATATATATCCAAAATATCCATTTATTTGGCGTGTTTGATCCCAAAAAACACAGGTTCCAACTTGCGCCACGTGACTACAAAATATCTCAAAAGTTACCTGTAAGCATTGTCCAAACATTTCAAACTACTGTTGTAATACAACTTTAGGTATTTTTTTACGTAAATAATCAATAAAATTGAAGACGGGATATACTGTGTTCAATACCGGAGGAAAACAGTGGAGCGTGCTTTCAGGTTGCGCGCCTCTAACAAAGAGTACACTAGACTCGAGCCTCATTCTGAACAGTGTTACTTCTTCATTTCTCAAAGGAAAAACCTCAACCGATTTCTAAAGACTGTTGACATCCAGTGGAAGCGATAGGAACTGCAGGAAAGTTGATTAGAAATCTGGATTCCCAATGAACACCCATTGAAAAGAGTGACCCTCCCCCCCAAAAAATCTGAACGGTTTGTCCTCGGGGTTTCGCCTGCCAAATAAGTTCTGTTGTACTCACAGACATGATTCAAACCGTTTTAGAAACTTCAGAGTGTATTCTATCCAAATCTACTAATATGCAAATCTTAGCTTCTGGGTCTGAGTAGCAGGCTGTTTACTTTGGATACGCTTTTCATCTGGAGGTGAAACTACTGCCCCCGTCCCAAAGAAGTTAAGACATGAAGGTCAGTCAATGCAGAAAATGTCAAGAACTTTGAAAGTTTCTTCAAGTGCAAAAACCATCAAGCGCTATGATGAAACTGGCTCTCATGAGGACCGCCACAGGAACGGAAGACCCAGAGTTACTTCTGCTGCAGAGGATGAGCTCATTAGTTACCAGCGTCAGAAATTGCAGCCCAAATAACTGCTTCACAGAGTTCAAGTAACAGACACATCTCAACATCAACTGTTCAGAGGAGAACGTGTGAATCAGGCCTTCATGGTCAAATTGCTGCAAATCAGGCACTACTAAAGGACACCAATAATAAAAAGAGACTTGCTTGGGCCAAGAAACATGAGCAATTGACATTAGACCGTTGGAAATCTGTCCTTTTGGTCTTATGAGTCCAAATTGGAGATTTTTGGTTCCTACCGACATGTCTTTGTGAGACGCAGAGTAGGTGAACGGATGATCTCCGCATGTGTGGTTCTCACCATGAAGCATGGAGGAGGATGTGTAATGGTGTGGGGGTGCTTTGCTAGTGACACTGCCAGTGATTTATTTAGAATTCAAGGCACACTTTACCAGCATGGCTACCACAGCATTCTGCAGCAATACGCCATCCCATCTGGTTTGCACTTAGTCCCACTATAATTTTGTTTTTCAACAGCATAATGACCCCAAACACACCCCCAGGCTGTGTAAGGGCTTTTTGACCAAGAAGGAGATTGATGGAGTGCTGCATCAGATGACCTGGCTGCCACAATCCCCTGACCTCAACCCAATTGAGATGGTTTGGGATGAGTCGGACCGCCGAGTGAAGGAAAAGCAGCCAACAAGTACTCCGCATATGTGGGAACTCCTTCAAGACTGTTGGAAAAGCATTCCAGGTGAAGCTGGTTGAGAGAATGCCAAGAGTGTGCAAAGTTGCCAACAAGGCAAAGGGTGGCTACTTGGAAGAATCTCAAATATAAAATATATTTTGATTTGTTTAACACAATTTTCTTGGTTACCACATGATTCCAAAAGGGTTATTTCATAGTTTTGATGTCTTCACTATTATTCTACAATGTAGAACATAGTAAAAATAAAGGAAACCCCCTTGAATGAGTAAGTGTGTCCAAACTTTTGACTGGTACTGTATGTGATGTGACCGTGGCATCTCTTAGTCTGTTTAGTCTTTATTGCAGCAGTAACGGGAATGACAGGATGTCATCAGCCTGTTCAGTGTGGCAGAGTCATGGGACTGACAGCCTGTTTAGTGCGGCAGCTGAGTTACAGGAATTACATGCAATGGGAATGACATCCTGTTTACTGAGCGACGGTAAACAGCAGTGACTGTAGTTGTCAGCCTGTTAAGAACAGGGTTACAGCAATGACAGTGTATCCATCCACAGCAGGACAACAGCACTGACACGTATGCTTCCCCTAGTAGGCACAATTCAGCGTTTCATCCTATTCCTGGACTTAAAATATCTTTCAAAGGAGAATCTGGGTCCAGGAAACTGTCCCACAGTGCTCCATATCCCATACATAGTGCAGTTGTACATTAGAGATGTAGGCCCAAGGCATTTCATCATGTGCAGTGTTTATGGAAACTGTTTATCCCAGTAGGGCTATAGTGTTGATGTGGTGTAGGATTGTTATGATAATGACATGCCCCCCTCCCGTGTCCACAGTAATTGTGTATTATTATTATTATTATTATTATTATTATTATTATTATTATTATTATAATAGTAATAATGTGTTTGTCCAGTAGGCCCAGCCAACGACGGAGGTCATTAGTGTGAAGGCTTTTGGGTAATTACTGCGTGTGCGCCACAGGGGAATTGAAGAGAGTGTGTGCATTTACAGGAGCAGGCAGCCAGTGGAAGGACTTTCGTCACTCCCCTCTTTAAATCAAAATTTCTCTGTTGCTCCCCTCATTCTCATCCTGCTCACTCCTCTTCTCCTTCTCCCCTCATTCTCATCCCATTTAATCCTCTCCTTTTGGGTAATGCCACATGAAACCAGGACAAACAAATACTCTGTTGGTGATTTTCACAAAATTGTATCCCATAGAATGAATGGTCCTTTGGAGGAAGGATTTGTAACATATTTTTGACATTTGTATCTTTAAGCATAACTGAGAAATAATGAATCGGAGTTGGTACATTTATGACTTTAAAAAAAAGACTTATGTTTCCTCTAATTGCTACAAAGCAAAAATGTGTGCCATATGAAGATTTACCGCTTGCTCTGTAATATGAGTAGTATTTAAATAACAATTTTCAAACATTAATTTATGAAAATTGACAAGTGTAAACATAGAATATATATATATATATATATTTAAAAATAGGCACATTTTTCTATATGTTGTTGGACATGACAATCTATGGTCATAAATATATCTTAACTAGCTAGGCAAGTCAGATTAGAACAAATTCTTATTTTCAATGACGGCCTAGGTACAGTGAGTTAACTGCCTTGTTCACGGGCAGAACAACAGATTTTTACCTTGTCAGCTCGGGGATTCGATCTTGCAACCTTGTGGTTACAAGTCCATCGCTCTAACCACTTGGCTACCTGCCGCCCAATATCAAGTTTCCAGAGTAGGATCTCTGCTTTTTTCAAAATTAGGATCCAATTTGTAAGCATTACCAACAACCTCCTGGTAATTTACAGGATGTGCAACCATACAAGTAAAAGGAGCGCAGTGATTGGTTACATTGCCTACTATGCCAATTTCTCTGTATAAAATGGGCCATAACTTTAAAACTAGCAGAGATCTGACTCTGGAACGACTATTGTGTGTGTGCAGTTGAAGTCGGAAGTTTACATGTGCTTAGGTTGGAGTCATTAAAACTCGTTTTTCAACCACTCCACACATTTTTTTATTTTTTTTATTTAATTTTTAATTTTACCCCTTTTTTTCCCCAATTTCGTGGTATCCAATTGTTGTAGTAGCTACTATCTTGTCTCATTGCTACAACTCCCGTACGGGCTCGGGAGAGACGAAGGCTGAATGTCATGCGTCCTCCGACACACAACCCGTACTGCTTCTTAACACAGCGCGCATCCAACCCGGAAGCCAGCCGCACCAATGTGTCGGAGGCTACACCGTGCACCTGGCAACCTTGGCTAGCGCGCCCTGCGCCCGGCCCGCCACAGGAGTCGCTGGTGCGCGATGAGACAAGGAGATCCCTACCGACCAATCCCTCCCTAACCCGGACGACGATAGGCCAATTGTGCATCGCCCCACGGACCTGCAGTACAGCGCCCTTAACCACTGCGCCACCCGGGAGGCCCCTTCCACACATTTCTTATCATCAAACTATAGTTTTGGCAAATCGGTTAGGACATCTACTTTGGGCATGACACAAGTACTTTTTCCAACAATTGTTTACAGACAGATTAGTTCACTTATAATTCACTGTATCACAATTCCAGTGGGTCAGAAGTTTACATACACTAAGTTGACTGTGCCTTTTAAACAGCTTGGAAAATTCCAGAAGAAGATGTCATGTTTCTCTTAACCCATGAAATTTGGGGTACCGTTTGTCACTCCTTTGGAGCTTCTGATAGGCTAATTGACATCATTTGAGTGAATTGGAGGTGTACCTGTGGATGTATTTCAAGGCTACCTTCAAACTCAGTGCCTCTTTGCTTGACATCATGGGAAAATCTAAAGAAATCAGCCAAGACCTCAGAAAAAGAATTGTAGACCTCCACAAGTCTGGTTGATCCTTGGGAGCAATTTCCAAACGCCTGAAGGTACCACGTTCATCTGTACAAACAATAGTACGCAAGTATAAACACCACGGGACCACACAGCCGTCATACCGCTCAGGAAGGAGATGTGTTCTGTCTCCTAGAGATGAATGTACTTTGGTGCGAAAAGTGCAAATCAATCCCAGAACAACAGCAAACAACATCAAAGGAAGATGCTGGAGGAAACGGGTACAAAAGTATCTGTAACCTGAAAGGCTGCTCAGCAAGGAAGAAGCCACTGCTGTAAAACATGAGGACAAAGATCATACTTTTTTGAGAAATGTCCTCTGGTCTGATGAAACAAAAGTAGAACTGTTTGCCCATAATGACCATTGTTATGTTTGGAGGGTCTTCCAATTGGACAATGACTCCAAGCATATTTCCAAAGCTGTGGCAAAATGGCTTAAAGACAACAAAATCAAGGTATTGGAGTGGCCATCGCAAAGCCCTGACCTCAATCCCATAGAAAATGTGTGGGCAGAACTGGAAAAGCGTGTGCGAGCAAGGAGGCCTACAAACCTGACTCAGTTACATCAGCTCTGTCAGGCGGAATGGGCCAAAATTCACCCAACTTATTGTGGGAAGCTTGTGGAAGGCTACCCAAAAAGTTTGACCCAAGTTATACAATTTAAAGGCAATGCTACCAAATACTAATTGAGTGTATGTAAACTTCTCACCCACTGGGAATGTGATGAAAGAAATAAAAGCTTAAATAAATCTCTCTACTATTATTTGGACATTTCACATTATTTAAAGTAGTGATCCTAACTGACCTACTGGGATAAAATGTCAGGAATTGTGAAAAACTGAGTTTAAATGTTTTTGGCTAAGGTGTATGTAATTGTTCTACACTGACGAGTCGCGGTTTTGTCTCACCAGGGGTGATGGTCCGATTCGCGTTTATCGTCGAAGGAATGCGCGTTATACCGAGGCCTGTACTCTGAAGCGGAATCGATTTGGAGGTGGAAGGTCCGTCATGGTCTGGGGCGGTGTGTCACAGCATCATCGGACTGAGCTTGTTGTTATTGCAGGCAATCTCAACACTGTGCGTTACAGGGAAGGCATCCTCGTCCCTCATGTGGTACCCTTTCTGCAGGCTCATCCTGACATGACAATGCCACCAGCCATGCTGCTCGTTCTGTGCGTGATTTCCTGCAAGACATAAATGTCAGTGTTCTGACATGGCCAGCGAACGGCCCGGATCTCAATCCCATTCAGCACGTCTGGGACCTGTTTGCTCGGAGGGTGAGGCTAGGGCCATTCCCCCCAGAAATGTCCTGGAGCCTTGGTGGAAGAGCAGGGTAACATCTCACAGCAAGAACGGGCTAATCTGGTGCCATGAGGAAGAGATGCCCTGCAGTACTTAATGCAGCTGGTGGCCACACCAGATACTGACTGTTAATTTAATTTAATTTTTAATCTAACATTATTCCATTTCTGTTAGTCACATGTCTGTGGAACTTGTTCAGTTTAGTTCTACCATTTAAAAAGTTTGGGGACACTTAGAAATGTCCTTGTTATTGAAAGAAAAGAAGAAAAAAAACCCGTTGTCCATTAAAATAATATCAAATTGCTCAGAAATACAGTGTTCATGTTGTAAATTACTATTGTAGTTTTAAATGGAATATCTACATAGGCGTACAGAGGCCCATTATCAGCAACCATCACTCCTGTGTTCCAATGCCACATTGTGTTAGCCTTTTTAAAATGATAAACTTGGATTAGCTAATTGATCATTAGAAAAACATTTTGCAATTGTTAGCACAGCTGAAAACTATTGTCCTGATTTTTAAAGAAGCAATTAAACTGGCCTTCTTTTAGATTAGTTTCTGGAGCATCAGCATTTGTGGGTTTGATTACAGGCTCAAAATGGCCAGAAACAAATACCTTTCTTCTGAAACTCATCAGTCTATTCTTGTTCTGAGAAATGAAGGCTATTCCATGCGATAAATTGCCAATCTCGTACAACGCTGTGTACTACTCCCTTCACAGAACAGCGCAAACTGGCTCTGACCAGAATAGAAAGAGGAGTGGGAGGCCCCGGTGCACAACTGAGCAAGAGGACAAGTACATTTAGTGTCTAGTTTGAGAAACTGCAGCTTCATTCATCAACTGGCAGCTTTATTAAATGATACCCGCAAAACACCAGTTTCAACGTCAACAGTGAAGAGGCGACTCCAGGATAAAGGCCTTCTAGGCAGATTTCCTCTGTCCAGTGTCTGTTTTCTTTTGCCATCTTAATATTTTATTTTTATTGGCCAGTCTGAGAGTTGGCTTTTTCTTTGCAACTCTGCCGAGAAGACCAGCATCCCGAATTGAGACCAGCTTAACGTTTTCTTTACTGACGATAATTTTCACTTGTCTGACCGCATGCATGATGACGAATTTCTCACATGACTGGCCTATCTGGGTGACTGTTTTTTTTATCGTCTTAATGATCTGAATCTAGGATTACCGGGACTCTCCGCAACTATATTCAATGTGCGGGACAAAATTGAGGCTATGATTAAGAAGTTGGAGCTATTTTCTGTCTGCATTAACAAGGACAACACACAGGTCTTTCAATCATTGTATGATTTTTTTGTTGTTGTGTGCAAATGAACTAAAGCTTACGGACCATGTCAAATGTGATATAGTGAAGCACCTGAGTGAGCTCGGTGCGCAATTATGCAGGTTCTTTCCTGAAACGGACAACACAAAGAACTGGATTCGTTATCCCTTTCATGCCCTGCCTGCAGTCCACTTACTGATATGTGAACAGGAGAGCCTCATCGAAATTGCAACAAATGGTTCTGTGAAAATGTCATTTAATCAGAAGCCACTGCCAGATTTCTGGATAGGGTTGCGCTCAGAGTATCCTGCCTTGGCAAATCGCGCCGTTAAGACACTGATGCCCTTTGCAACCACTTACCTATGAGAGAGTGGACTCTCGGCCCTCACAAGCATGAGAACTAAATACAGGCACAGACTGTGTGTGGAAAATGATTTTAGACTGAGACTCTCCAATACAGCAGAGTTGTGCATCCTTTCAAGCACACCCTTCTCATTAACCTGTGTTGAGTTATTCACAGTTTTCGATGAACAAATAAGGATTTAGATGTAAGATGACTAAATAAAGAGCAAAATTATTTATTATTATTTGTGCCCTGGTCCTATTAGAGCTCTGTCACTTCCCACGAGCTGGGTTGTGACAAAAACTCACTCATTCTTATGTTGTGTGTGTGTTCGTGGCAGGCTTACAATGATGGCAAAAAACGACATTTGAGAGTGCTTTGACCCTGGTGCTAGAGGGGGTACGCAGCTGGAGGTTGAATGTTTTGAAGGGGTACGAGACTATAAAAAGTTTGTTCTAAAGTACCTTTCTATGATTTTGGATATTTTCATAAAATATAATCCAGTCTTTTTTTTTCTTTCTCCTCCCTCGCTCTAGACAGACCTGTCAATCTAAGATGAATTATGAGGGCCAAACCACACATCTTCTCCATCCTTTCTTCTTTACATCCTTTGTTATTCTCTCCTCCTCCTTCACTCACTCACTCACTCACGCCCTCACTCACTCACTCACGCCCTCGCTCGCTCACTCACGCCCTCGCTCGCTCACTCACGCCCTCGCTCGCTCACTCACGCCCTCGCTCGCTCACTCACGCCCTCGCCCGCTCACTCACGCCCTCGCTCGCTCACTCACGCCCTCGCTCGCTCACTCACGCCCTCGCTCGCTCACTCACGCCCTCGCTCGCTCACTCACGCCCTCGCTCGCTCACTCACGCCCTCGCTCGCTCACTCACGCCCTCGCTCACTCACTCACGCCCTCGCTCACTCACTCACGCCCTCGCTCACTCACTCACGCCCTCACTCACTTTTACTCACGCCCTCACTCACTTTTACTCACACTTTTACTCACTCACGCCCTCACTCACTTTTACTCACTCACGCCCTCACTCACTTTTACTCACTCACGCCCTCACTCAATCCATCCCTCCATACAATTTCCCCTACTTTCCATTTTCTTTCTTTTTTCACTCCATTATTATTTTAGGGCAATTCCATGGTATCAGAATAAGACAGACTCAGATTTCTTCAATTTAAAATGTATGCCAAACAAAAACCGTTTTGATTGCAAAGTTAAACAAACTATACCACTCTATGCACAATGACTACTTTTAACACTTTCCACAGACATTTTTATAAAACCACATTTACTCGAAGAACAGTGCAGATGTAAATGTTTGGTAACAGAATGACAGTAAAACCTTTTTTGTTTTTGACCACAATTTCCTAAAATCTGTTATATCTACTCTGAATTAAGATTCAAAGATGTCCGCTATGATATGACTCCTTGAGTTTGAAAAACTCTATTTTGGTTATTGAACTACAGTAAGTGAAGTGAATTATCACCTGGTAATATAATGATGGTAACAGAATAACATCATGGGTCCCTGATCTGTACTATAGAGAAATACATTATAATGCATGTCATTCTCTTTGTGGGGATGTATCCTGAATAGGTACACAAAGGTAGAAATATGTAATATCCTCCTTTGAATGTTTTGGTATTATTCTACACAGTATTATGCTACACAGTTATTCTAAGGAGCCCCCAAACAAGACTAAATTTGTTTGGACTGGACCAAGTCTGTACCAATCATAGAAGTCTTTGTTTCAGGAGTTTGGGCATCACAGTAGAGTACAGCACAGTAGATTATAGTACATCACAGTAAAGTATAGTACAGTACCATGCAGTAAATTATACTATGCTCTAGTTTAACAAACCTTACAGTTGAGCAAAGCTTAGTCCTTGCTATTGCGAACCAATAGCCAAATCCTACTACTTAAAATAACCCATCAAATGCATTAAGAGATGTTAAAGTTATGAAGAGTATTTAATGTCTTGAAGTTGCAGCTTTCAAATGGGAACAATTGTGAAAGTCAGTCTATAGGCGATTCTCTATCACAGCTTTACTTTGAATGACAAATTAAATGTTACAGGCAACAAGAAATTAAATTGCGCAAACAATCTTTAAAATAGAAAAATCTAATGAGAAGTCAAAAGGAAGACTTACAGCTGAGCGTATGAAAGAAACAATGTGTAGAGTAGGCCTATTTCCATAGCCTATTATCTTAGCAATGTACTGTAGGCTACAACCTACCTACAACATTTAGAAGCCTAGGCCTAATAAGAGAGGAAGATAGGCAAAAATGCAAATCATTGAATAATTATCCAGTACTGGGGACATCAGAGTTGCGTGCTCTGCAGCTGGGCCCTTAGGTTGTAAATCATCATCTAACAAAGCACAGCCAGCGAGGCTCCTTGACTGTCACTTGCACGTTGGCACACACCATTAGCACACACAGACACACTCTTTTGTGCTACAGCTCCAACAGAGAGAAATAGGCTACTTAAGAAGATTTGGCTCCAAAATATATTTTGTCATGATTCCTGTCGTCCCTCTTGTAGCATGCAAGCTCGCGCTAGCGGTCTAGCTTAGCAGTATTTTTAGCAGTTGGCCAATAGGGGGCGATCACATCTTATATCACTATGTTTTATGGGTACTTAATGACGATAGGACAACGGTTGATATCACCCAACTCTAGTGTGCTGTCCAAACTTTGAAATGGATGTCTATGATTTGGACTGACCAAATGCCCTCTACTTTTCAATGTAGATGGATGTCCGGTGTCGGTCAGTGGGTGAGAGGGTTGGTTACAGTCAATGGAACGGTAGGGGGCTCATGGGTAGGTAGGTGTCAGTAAGAGTTGGGAGAGGTGACATTAACTAGAGGGAGAGATTGTCCAGACTGTTTTCACACTCTTTCTTTGACCACCACACGACAGAAAGAAAAATGAAAAAGTTATGAGCTGAACATAACAGAAGGGCAGTAGCAGGTGACCCAACTGTTGTTTGTGACTACTATGAATTTTTTTGGGGTCATTCTGTTACCGATTTGGTAACAGCATGTTGATATTAGTTAGCAGGGGTCTTTACTTCAACATGATTATGTTTTGATGTACATTTGCATTTTTGTCATTTAGCAGACACTTATCCAGAGCGACTTACAGTAAGTAACGAGTTCATATGTTTCATAGATGTTTTCTAATACCCCCTTTCTATACTGAACAAAAATATGAACACAAAATGTAAAGTGTTGGTTTCATGAGCTGAAATAAGAGCCTAGAAATGTTCCACCCATGGCTGCGCCCCTGCCCAGTCATGTGAAATCCATAGATTAACGGCCTAATGAATTTGTCAATTGACAGATTTTCCCAAGATGAACTGTAACTCAGTAAAATAATTTAAATGGTTGCATATATATATATCGATTTTTTAAAAATTTTGTTTATTTAATTTTTTAATTTTTTTAAATAAATTACCAGAAATCAAAGCCTTTACTTATTCTACACGTATTTACTTATTCCACACCCTCTCCTCTATCTTCAGAGTTCATACTGTTAGGTGACCTAAACTGGGACATGCTTAACACCCCGGCCGTCCTACAAACTAAACTAGATGCCCTCAATCTCACATCAATTATCAAGCAACCTACCAGGTACAACCCTAAATCCGTAACCATGAGCACCCTCTTAGATATCATCCTGACCAGCTTGCCCTCTAAATACACCTATGCTTTCTTCGACCAGGATCTCAGCGATCATTGCCTGCGTGCGTAATGGGTCTGCGGTCAAACAACCACCCCTCATCACTGTCAAAAGCTCCCTAATACACTTCAGCGAGCCGGCCTTTCTAGTCGACCTGGCCCGGGTATCCTGGAAGGATATTGACCTCATCCCATCATCAGAGGATGCCTGGTTGCTTTTCAAAAGTGAGGGTATCAATGATGTCGCTCTTGCTGCTGGTGATAATCGGATCCACCTCTACGCAGACAACACCAGTCTGTATACATCTGGCCCTTCTTTGGACACTATGCTAACAAACCTCCAAATGAGCTTCAACGCCATACAACACTCCTTCCGTGGCCTCCAACTGCTTTTAAATGCTAGTAAAACTAAGTGCATGCTCTTCAACCGATTTGCTGACCACACCCTCCTGCCCGACTAGCATCACTACTCTGGACGGGTCTGACCTAGAATATGTGGACAACTACAAATACCTAGGTGTCTGGTTAGACTGTAAACTCTCCTTCCAGACTCACATTAAGCATCTCCAATCCAAAATTAAATCTAGAATTGGCTTCCTATTTCGCAACAAAGCCCCCTTCACTCATGCCGCCAAACATACCCTCGTAAAACTGACTATCCTACCGATCTTTGACTTCGGCGATGTCATTTACAAAATAGCCTCCAACACTCTACTCAGCAAACTGGTTGCAGTCTATCACAGTGCCATCCGTTTTATCACCGAAGCCCCATATATACTACCCACCACTGCGACCTGTATGCTCTCGTTGGCTGGCCCTCACTACATATCCTTCGCCAAACCCACTGGCTCCATGTCATCTATAAGTCTTTGCCAGGTAAAGCCCCGCCTTCTCAGCTCACAGGTCACCATAGCAGCACCTACCCGTAGCATGCGCTCCAGCAGGTATATTGCCCTAGTCATCCCCAAAGCCAACACTTCCTTTGGCCGCCTTTCCTTCCAGTTCTCTGCTGCAAATGACTGGAACAAATTGTCAAAATCTCTAAAGTCTTATCTCCCTCTCTAACTTTAAGCATCAGCTGGCAGAGCAGCTTACCGATCACTAAACCTGTACACAGCCCATCTGTAAATAGCACACCCGGCTACCTCATCTCCATATTATTACTTACCCTCTTGCTCTTTTTCACCCCAGTATCTCTACTTGCACATCATCATCTGCACATCTATCACGCCAGTGTTAATGCTAAATTGTAATTTATTTTGGCTCTATGGCCTATTTATTGCCTACCTTCCTACTTCTCTACATTTGCACACACTGTACATAGATCTTTCTATTTTTCTTTTTTGTTATTGACTGTACGTTTGTTTATGTCTAACTCTGTATTGTTGTTTTTGTAGCACTGCTTTGCTTTATCTTGGCTAGGTCACAGTTGTAAATGAGAGCTTGTTCTCAACTGGCCTACCTGGTGAAATAAAATACATTTTAGGATGGAAAATGGTTTAAAAATGTATATATGCCTTAGTTTCTTGGTGCATCCTGTTTCCATGGATCATCCTTGAGATGTTTCTATGACTTGATTGAATGTGCTCAATTGATTGGGCATGATTTGGAAAGGCACAGTTGACAGTGCACGTCAGAGGAAAAACCAAGCTATGAGGTCGGAAGAATTGTCCGTAGAGCTCTGAGAACGGATTGTGTCGGGGCACAGATCTGGGGAAGGGTACCCAAGAACACGGTGGCCTCCATCATTCTTAAATGGAAGAAGTTTGGGACCACAAAGACTCTTCCTAGAGCTGCCTGCCTGGCCAAATGGAGAAATCGGGGGAGAAGGGCCTTGGTCAGGGAGGTGACCAAGAACCCGATGGTAACTCTGACAGAACTCCAGAGTTCCTCTGGAGATGGGAGAACCTCTCAGAAGAACAACCATCACTGCAGCACTCCACCAATCAGGCCTTTTATGGTAGAGTGGCCATACAGAAGCCACTCCTCAGTAAAAGGCACATGACAGCCTGCTTGGAGTTTGGCAAAGCACCTAAAGGACTCTCAGACCATGAGAAACAAGATTCTCCGTTCTGATGAAACCAAGATTGAACTCTTTGGCCTGAATGCCAAGCGTCACGTCTGGAGGAAACCTGGCACCATCACTACGGTGAAGCATGGTGGTGGCAGCATCGTGCTGTGGGGATGTTTTCAGCGGCTGGGAGACTAGCCAGCATTGAGAGAAAAATGAATGGAGGAAAGTACAGATGAAAACCTGCTCCAGAACACTCAGAACCTCAGACTGGGGCGTAGGTTCATTTTCCAACAGGACAATGACCCTAAGCACACAGCCAACACAATGCAGGAGTGGCTTCGGGACAAGTCTTGAACCCAATCAAACATTTCAGGAGAGACCTGAAAATGGCTGTGCAGCGACACTCCCCATCCAACCTGACCGAGCTTGAGAGGATCTGCAGAAAAGAATGGGAGAAACTCTCCAAATACAGATATGCGAAGCTTGTAGCGTCATACCCAAGAATACACAATGCTGTAATCACTGCCAAAGGTGCTTCAACAAAGTACTGAGTAAAGGGTTTGAATACTTTATTTTATTTTATTATACATTTGCAAAAAATTCTACATCTGTTTTTGTTTTGTCAATATGGGGTGGGGTATTGTGTGTAGTTTGAGGAATAGTTTGAATGTGCTGTATGCTCAGAGGAGTTGAATGTGGAAAAGAAGGGATGATCAGAAGAAGAGCTGGATGAGGGTCTATTGGGAGGGAGGGGGAAAGGGGGGAAGGAGAGGAGGAGGAGTCAGTCAAGGATGGACGAGCACAGTAGTTTGAGGAAAAGCATTTTTGAATCTCCAATTTTCTTTTCCCGTAAAACCTCCTTTTTCTCTCTGAAATACTGCATTGAACTGCTTCGTTAGTAAGAAGCGTCTATTGAATATTTATAAGTCGCTTAATAAAACATCAATAAAGGAGAAGATGCCCTTTACATGGAGCTGCTACTGCAAGACTCTTGGACTCTCTACTACATAGAAACCTATTCCCGATGTCCTGCACTACTTTTGACCAGGGCCCATAGGGTGCCTCAGGACTCTGCTGCTGCAAACTTTAATTATTTCAGACTAATTAAAATGGAGAAACTCCCAGGTTAATCACTCTTTTGCTCCTTTCTCTCTCCCTGGTTCTCTCTCTCTCTCTCTGTCATCAGTAGTGGGGAATGTAGGCTAATGGGTATGCATGGTGTGTGTGTTTCTGTGCATGTCTATAGGGAGTGTGCAGGTATAACTATATTATTGCTTTGTGTTAGGGGGCGTAATGCTGTTGAGATGCATGTAGGCCACATTTAATTGTGTGTATGTGTTTCTGTGCATGTCTGTAGGGAGTGTATAGCGTAGTGAATAAGTGTGAGTGTCAGCGTGTTTTGTGTGTTGAGGGATGGACTGTGCAGTGTCTTTTGCTGACTAAGTTCCTAGCTGGCAGTAATAGTAGGGCTCTGTAGGGCTGTGCTGTGTGATGTTTTATTAATCTGTCTATCCAGCTGAACACACAACTGATGGAGCTTGGCTCAGATAGATGGACGTGCTGATCATTCCTAGAGCGTGTCTCTACCTCACCACCTAGCCACCCTCACTGGCTTGATAGTATACACACACAATCTCTATCTCTCTGTCTTTCTTTCTTTCTCTCTCTCTTTAAAAAAATAATCTCACACACACATTCAATGAGATTTGGTGCATACCCTCTAGCCTTGATAAAATAGTTACATCATTAAAACAAACTTTATTTAACTTTATCCACTGCACATTGAACCCCCTGATCCCTTACCCCCCCCCCCCCCCCCCCCTCCCCCAATATATATGCTCTAGTTTCAGCCGGTCCCGACCCAGCAGCACAGCTCTGGGGTCCGTACACCCCGACCCCTGCATCTCATGTTTCCTAGTCTTTCACATTGCTATTTTTGCCGACCCCAACAGGTGATTTACTTGGCAGTCCCTTTGCCTATTGATTACGCTATACCTAGGCACTCCCAATGTATAGATTCAGTCAGCCCCAACCCTAGGACTGCACACCACCCACTCAGGACAGAAAACAACCCTACCAGCCTGGACTAAGAAAAAAACAGATGCTGCACTGATGGATCAAGGTGCGACACATAACTGCTTGTAGCGATAGCCAGCCCCATGAATAATCTTCCACTGTAGAGCAGCAATACGCTTCTCTATGGGAGGCTTAAACGGGAGCGCCAACATCTTCTCGGAGAAGAGGCTGGTCCCAACCCCCCGGACACCCTGTTGCCCTCAGCCTATGAAGTTGGTCTTTCTGATCCACCTTCACAGCTACTGAATACAGAGCCCTTTTGCTGGCTGTGCAAAAGGCCCCCAGCTCTGGAGTCTTGAACGATAAGATCATTCCCTCACACTCCTGGTGTTCCCCTGTAGCGGCAGCAATGGTGAAAGGAGGTAGGTCAGTGTCATTCGTGGTTAGACGGTCCAGTCTCTGCCTATTCCCCAGAAGCTCTCTGAACGAGCACGATGGTGCAGCACGGACCCCCTCCACCACCTGGCAGATTTCCACCCAGCCTCTTCTTGCAGGACACCCGGCGCTCACAAGCCTAGCCTGCAAGCTGGCAGATTTCAGCACTGGTCTGAATGAGTAAGTTGTGAAACAGTGGCTCCTCCTTTATCCATGCTCCTGGCCGTGAAATGTTTACACTTTCAAAGCGCAGTAGAATGGAGAAATGGCTGACATATCGACCTGCTTCAGATCCAACAGGAACAAGTGCCTGTCGTACCCAAGGTCCCCTGTCTCCTCAGAACAGCCCAAGCAGTGTCTCTGCAGCACACCCTCTGTTGGTACAGATGTTTCTGTGTAGCTTGTTGATGGAAAGCTGTCACTCTCTAGACCCAATGTCCACCAGCCCTTGGCCCCTCTCATGCAATGGAGGTGTAGCACTGCTGCAAGTGTCCAGTGTTGACCAAAATAAATCGACCAGTAACCTCTGCAGTTGGTTGACCAGACTCTGTTTGGGGTCCAACACCATCAGCCTGTGCCAGAGCATTGAAGCAGCTAAGTTGTTAGTGACCAGGACCAATGTTACCTAAAAAAAAATTCAGCACTGAGCAAATTTCAGGTCTGCTGAGTGCAAACTTGAACATTGTCAAAATTTGTCAATACACTGAGGCTGTACCCGCTTTAAGTTAGTTTTAACAGTGGCCAAGTAGGTTACTCTGGCTATTTGATCATTATGATCTGGTAGGCCTACCAGAACCAACCATCAAAAACAATGGAGAAAATGCATCTCATAACATTTTAACATGAAAATAGCTGTTATATCATTCAGCGTACAGTAGCAGCCAATGTGTGGTGTTAAATGTAGGCCTACATTCCATGAGACTTTTGGGAAATAAAACATGCAGAGCTTGACATGAACCTGTTTATCCAGGTGTTGTGACTACTATCAATAATCAGATGACTGTTATTTATTTAATCCACTATGTTTAATTGTTACTCAAATTAATCATGTAACAATTAACTCATTAGAATTTGGGGCACCACGGAAGAAGTTGTTTAACGAGTTACCATCTCTCGAATTAAACTAGAAGATATATGTTATTATTAATCATTACCTTATATCAGTCTCATCTGAACGGTCGCAACCTTGGATCCGCAAAAATCCCAGTTTTACTGATCATTCACTACCACACATTGGTTTAATTATTTATTTACTTGCTAACTAAATAATAACACAGAAAAACATACACACTTACATGAGACAAAGGTCCCTAGTGGACTGACAAGATATGACGGCTTGTTACAACATAGAGAGAGAGATGGAAACTACCTTCAAAGTAATCATAATACCTTGCCAATGAACCACTGCCTGTTTGGAATAAGAAATCATTATTGTATTTACGTGTGAATGCCGTTGTTAGTCGTCTGTCTCTGTTGAAACCAAGCCTTCTTCACTCAGCTCACTTGTAAGGCTCTGATTGTCCACCAGAGGTCAAAATGTCCTTCTTAGTTGTCCGGTCACCGCTGGTGTCTTTGTTCAGAACTTGTTCTTAGCTCGTGTGGATAGTCAGGGTTTGAACCACTTTACAGCTGCAGCCTGGCAATGTTCGGGTCTAGTGAGTTTATCTTCTTCACCTCGTGTTGAGGTTAAACTTTCTAACCATTTAAAATGTGTGGACCACGGTCTCGCGTCTTTCTGGTCCGATGTTAATTTCTCTTCCAAGCCTTTATGCACTCTATCATCCTGACACGATCTCTGAGCTCCCTCGGTGCGTGGCTACTTACTGGTGCAAAGTATCATAAACTATGATCTCGTTAGGAACGTAATTTTAGTTTCCTATCTTTAACTAAAATACTTTAATTGTTCATGTCTCATGCACAACATATAAGATAACCTGACATATACAGTGTATACTTTAAGTTACAGGATTTTCGTTATACCAACTTTAACCTCTTTGATCTCTAGGGGCGCTATTTCATTTTTGGATAAAAAACGTTCCCGTTTTAAGCGCGATATTTTGTCACGAAAAGATGCTCGACTATGCATATAGTCAAACACAGTTTTTGAAAGAAAACACTCTGAAGTTTCAGAATCTGCAAAGATATTGTCTGTAAGTGCCCCAGAACTCATTCTACAGGCGAAACCAAGATGATGCGTCAAGCAGGAAATTAGCAGAATCTCTGAAGCTCTGTTTTCCATTGTCTCCTTATATGGCTGTGATTGCGCAAGGAATGAGCCTACACTTTCTGTCGTTCCCCCAAGGTGTTAGCAGCATTGTGACGTATTTGTAGGCATATCATTGGAAGATTGACCATAAGAGACTACATTTTCCAAGTGTCCGCCTGGTGTCCTGCGTGGAATTCGGTGCGCAATTGCCAGCTGCTTGTACTTTTCCATTTGATTGAGGGGAGAAACCATGCTTCCAAGAACGATATATCAATGAAGAGATATGTGAAAAACACCTTGAGGATTGATTCTAAACAACGTTTGCCATGTTTTCAGTCGATATTATGGAGTTAATTTGGAAAAAAGTTTGCGTTTTGAGGACTGAATTTTCGTTTTTTTTTGGTAGCCAAATGTGATGTATAAAACGGAGCTATTTCTAATACACAAATAATCTTTTTGGAAAAACTGAGCATCTGCTATCTAACTGAGAGTATCCTCATTGAAAACATCAGAAGTTCTTCAAAGGTAAATTATTTTATTTGAAGGCTTTTATGTTTTTGTTGAAATGTTGCGTGCTGGATGCTAACGCTAATGCTAACGCTAAATGCTACGCTAGCTAGCTACTTTTACACAAATTATTGTTTTCCTATGGTTGAGAAGCATATTTTGAAAATCTGAGATGACAGTGTTGTTTACAAAAGGCTAAGCTTGAGAGATGGCATATTTATTTCATTTCATTTGCGATTTTCATGAATAGTTAACGTTGCGTTATGGTAATGAGCTTGAGTCTGTATTCCTGATACCAGATCCGGGATGGGGAGATCAGAGAGGTTAATGACATCTCAAAATAGACATCAGTTTTCCATAGATATTGTTCTAGTGTTCACTTTTTGGACATTAGAGTGTTGGGTGGGCAAAAGTCTTTAGTATCAACCTAAAGGAATGTCCCTTTGACCGCAATAAAATTATTTGTGAAGGAGTCACGGTAATCTCCTCTTATGCACTCTGGACATGTCTTCGTAGTACCCAACTCGCTAATGATCATCAGGACATGAATGACCCTGTACTCAGGGCACTATTGTTCCTCGAACCACTCTGACATCAATGCAGATACAATCAAAAATCACAAAAAAAAACTTGGCATCAAAACAGTATGTGCTTTTAAAACTCACCTCACTGTGATGATCAATTTGAAGAAAAATGGTTGAAACAAAAGGTTGCAACTGAGTGGAAAACATGGTGGTTATGGATGTTGTTTCAAAGCCTAACACAATGAAATGGACAGTGCTTTCTAATTGATTCATTCATAACACCCCCATATGCATATTAGAGTTTATGCAAATGCATAGGCCAAAATAATATTAATATATTATTCAGCTAAGTTCAATTATATTCTTCTTACTATAAATTCATATAATATAAGCATATCTTGTCTGCTAAATGAACAAGCCTGCCGCCTATGACTGTATTCCTGCTTTGTGGCATTGCGAAATCTCTTATGTTATACTGCAGTATGTTTTTGTGTGTGTAAATATGGTTGTCATTGTTTGATAGATCCACCGGACGTCTTTCAGCGTTGTTCCTATCGGTCGATTCACTGCTAAATATACAAACAGTCACATTTTCTCCAGTCTCTGAAAGACTACAATTTGTGTTGCACGGGGCTTCGTGCTCTGGCCCCCATCCCTCCCACAAGGTGGGCTTTTAAACAAAAAAAGGCGGACACTAACAACAATCCTTTGGACTAAACTGAAAGAACTGACCAGATGCGATGGCTTAAAGTGATTCCTCTCATCAACACGAATTTGACCATGGAGCGTCAATTCAACCATACATGTTTTAACCAGAATATAGCGCAGAGGATTCGAAACAAGTAGTTGGATTTAGCTAACGTTAGAATCTCAGCTACAGCCGATGTCAGAACCTAGAGGGCAGATGATAAATACGGTGCCTAGCTAAGTAAGTTATTTTTCCTGCAAGCCACATAGTTAACTTTAGTTTATGCACTGAAACCCATATTGTGTATTGCTGGCTAATTTCTGTTTGCTAACTTAGCTAGGTAGCTACAGTAGTTAACTATGTTAGCTAGCTAAACAACTACTGGTAGCCATAAACTATCACATTTACATAAGTATTCATAACCTTTATTCAGTACTTTGTTGAAGCACCTTTGGCAGTGATGGAGTCTTCTTGGGTATGACACTACAAGCTTGGCACACCTGTATTTGGAGTTTCTCCCATTCTTCTCTGCAGATCCTCTCAAGCTCTGTCAGGTTGGATGGGGAGCATCGCTGCACAGCTATTTTCAGCTCTCTCCAGAGGTGTTCGATTGAGTTCAAGTCCGGGCTCTGGCTGGGCCACTCAAGGATATTCATAGGCTTGTCCCGAAGTCACTACAGTGTTGTGTGCTAAGGGTCGTTGTCCTGAACCTTAGAACCCAGTCTGAGGTCCCGAGCGCTCTGGAGCAGGTTTTCATCATGTTCATCTGTTCTTTGCTCCGTTCATCTTTCCCTCGATCCTGACTAGTCTCCCATTCCCTGCCACTGAAAACATCCCCACAGCATGATGCTGCCACCACCATCTTTCTGGAATGTTCTCCCATCTCCACAGAGGAGCTCTGCCAGACTGACCATCAGGTTATTGGTCACCTCCCTGACCAAGGCCCTTCTCCCCCGATTGCTCAGTTTGGCCGGGCAGCCCTGGTGGTTCCAAACTTCTTCCATTTAAGAATGATGGAGGCCACTGAGATCTTGGACCTTCAATGTTGCAGAAACATATTGGTACCCTTCCCCAGATCTGTGCCTTGACACAAACCTGTCTCGGACCTCATGGCTTGGTTTTTGCTCTGACATGCACTGTCAGTTGTTGGACCTTATATAGACCGGTGTGTGTGTGCCTTTCTAAATCATGTCCAATCAATTGAATTTACCACAGGTGGACTCCAATCAAGTTGTAGGATGATGAATGGAATCAGGATGCACCTGAGCTAAATTTCGACTCCCATTGCAAAGTGTCTAAATACTTATGTAAATAAGGTATTTTTGAGTCTTTTTTAAAATGTATTTTAATCTAAGGCTGTAAGGTAACAACATATGGAAAAGGTGGTCTGAATACTTTCCGAATGCACTGTATATGAATATATTCTGTGAATCTATAAGGGCAGACACATTTAAAGTATGTATAGAAAATATCCATATTTTATTGTGGTTATACATCAGGGCTCTCCAACCTTGTTCCTGGAGAGCTACCATCCCTGTAGGTTTTTCACTCCAACCATAATCTAGCACACCTGATTCTAATAATTCGATGGTTGATGATAAACTGAACCAGGTTAGGTACAACTGGGATTGGTGCAAAAACTTATAGGAGGGTAGCTCTCCAGGAACAGGGTTGGAAACTCCTGTTCTACATGGTCTTATGCTGAGCCACGCTGGCTGCATAGGCAGCCCAATTCTGATATTTTTTAAATATTTTTTTTACACTAATTGGTCTTAATCACATCTGATTGATCCGTTCTGATAAAACCAAGATTGAACTCTTTGGCCTGAATGCCAAGCGTCACGTCTGGAGAAAACCTTGCACCATCTTTACGGTGAAGCATGGTGGTGGCAGCGTCATGCTGTGGGGATGATTTTCAGCGGCGGGGACTGGGAGACTAGTCAGAATCGAGGGTAAGATGAACAGAGCAAAGTACAGTGAGAACCTTGATGAAAACCTTCTCCAGAGTGCTCAGCCCCAGTCTGACGTCCTAAGGTTCACCTTCCAACAGGACAGTGACCTTAAGTACACAGCCAAGACAATGCAGGAGTGGCTTTGGGACAAGTCTCTGAATGTCCTTGGGTGGCCCAGCCAGAGCCTGGACTTGAACCTGATTGAACATATCTGTAGAGAACTGCACACCCTATAATGACAAATTGAAAACATGTTTTTACATTTTTTTGCTAATTTATCGAAAATGAAATATAGAAATATCTCATTTACGTAAGTTTTCCCACAGCTGAGTCAAATCACCCTTTGATGCAGGTTCATCGTTTTTCTTATCTACCATTTTCTTTCCTTCTGTTGGATCTTTTTCTTACTGCTGTGACATGGCCATTCTAACACCAACGGCCCCTCTAACTATATCCAAGCCCACTGATGTGATTGACTGTCCTGATAAAATTCTCTACATTAGGTTAAAAAAAATCCTGTATGTCAATCTTCTTACCAAATTAATCCTGCAGAAAATCACTATCCTGCTGTAACGTGTACAGTGAACCTAACTGGGACTCCACCATGAGATGCTACATCTACATTGATGGGGATATCCGACAGCGTATCAGTCTCTTCGTCCGTCCTCATCAGGCAGTTCCACGGAACCCAACTCCTTCCCACCATCACCCTGCGTGTCTGTAAATACAGTGGGCACATCGTTCTCCATTTTCTGTGAGACAGGCGTATCAGCCTCGGAGACCAGTAGTTGCCGCTGCCCTTGGTAACTACTGCCGGGGTTACAGTCACTATCATGCCCGCCCCTGAGCTCCCTGCCACGGCAACCTCGGCTACATTAACGTCACCTGTTTGGCGTCGAGTATGGACTTGGGGTGGAGGCCGGGACTGCCCCGAACCCCCCGGCCCGCTCTCAGATTTGGAGCCAGACATGACAGAGGATCCCTGTGCGTGCATGTCTGCCGCTTATGTCAATCTCCCCACGTTCAAAACACTTCAGACTAAAGTTTTTGTTGGCGAGTCTAAAAACGAGCAGTAACCTGTTTTTACATCCAAGTATTAACTCTCTCATTGAGCTGGCAAATTTCCCGTAATGTGCGAGCTCTCTCAGGTTGCCATCGACAACGAACAGTAGCACGTTGGATATAGCAACCCTCGTAGCCGGGGAGAAAAGCGCCGCGATTTGCAAAACAAAAATACATAATTTATAGTAACAACTGTCTCAACCAGCCAGTTGACAAGGCGCTTCTCTTTCAGTAACACCACCACTGCTTTATTCATTCGCGACGCAGTTGAAAGATTTTCTCCCGCAGCAAGGACATCCTCCACTGTCACAATCGGGTTAGGCAGACACGTGAAACCGTAGCAAAGAGACAGGAACGGCTCCTCCACGTGATAATAAATAAATGTCACCCAAACGACTAACTCACCTGACAATGTAGGCTAAAATAAAATGCATAACTTAACCTAAATCATGTAGGGGGGGGGGGGGGATCATGAAATATGAACGAAATGAACAAAAAGGGGACAGCAACTTCTCAGCCTCCTCACACAACCAACTCCAGAGAGCAAGGGAGAGGGGGAACAGCTGCAGTGCAGGGTAGTAGATATACCAAAAGTAGTCAATCTCTCTCTCCCTCTACAGCTGGAGCTGCAGCTAGGGCTGGGACTATGAGGTGGGGCTGGGGCTGTGGGGCTGCTCTCCACAAACACCACTGTTTAATATGAGCAGGGACTGGGGCTGTGTGCCTGGCTATGACCAGGCGACCACTGAACACTGAACACAGGCCAGTAACTACACTTACAGTACACCAGGCAAATTCTCATATTGCTTGCCTCCATTCGCACTGCAGATACAGTGCATTCGGAAAGTATTCAGACCCCTTCACTTTTTCCACATTGTTACGTTACAGCCTTATTCTAAAATTGAGTAACTTGTTTTTTTCCTCAATCTACACACAATATCCCATGCGACCTAAGCAAAAACTGTTTTTTTTTTAGAAATGTTAGAATATGTATGAAAAATAAACTGATATCACATTTACACAAGTATTCAGACCCTTTACTCAGTACTTTGTTGAAGCACCTTTGGCAGCGATGGAGTCTTCTTGGGTATGACGCTACAAGGTATTTCTGTTTTATTTTGCAAACATTTCTAAACTAGGGATGCACAATGTATTGGTGAAGATATCGGAATTGGACAATATTTGCTAAAAATGCCAACATCGACATCGTCCCGACATCGTCCCAGGGTTTACATGAAATATTACATACACAGCTGGACAAGATGGAAACGGACACAGTGACAGTGCGCACCGTGGACGAGAGACCACGGACAGACAGCTGAAACTTCACTGCTTGACGTGTATGATGAAATCCTGATTGAGAATGAAATGACTGACCGAATGAACAACGAAACAGCACAGCAAGTATGTGAAAGAAATAGGATTTGATTATGTTTTACTGGTAATGGGGACATACGTAAATGCCAACAACATAATGTGTGTGTGTGTGTGTGTGTGTGTGTGTGTAACTAGGCAAGTCGGTTAAGAACAAATTATTATTCACAA
The DNA here is from genome assembly GCF_045791955.1 of Oncorhynchus clarkii lewisi. Lineage (NCBI taxonomy): Eukaryota > Metazoa > Chordata > Actinopteri > Salmoniformes > Salmonidae > Oncorhynchus > Oncorhynchus clarkii. The sequence goes on from NC_092165.1 coordinate 28,693,260, forward strand.
TGACTGCCTACCCCGGCCAAACCCGGACGCCGCTGGGCCAATACTGCGCCGCCCTATGGGACTCCCAATCGCAGCCGGATGTGATACAGTCTGGATTCGAACCAGCGACTGTAGTGATGCCTCTTGCTCTGAGATGCAGTGCCTTAGACCGCTGTGTGTGTGTTTAACTATTTAACTGTACTAGAATGCTTAAAAGGACGCTTACATTTTAAGTATCGCATCTCGGTATCAGGTTTTTTGGTACGTAAAATAATGTCATATTGGTGCAACACTACTAAAAAAACTGTGTTTTGTCATTATGGGGTATTGTGTGTAGTTTGAGATCCATTTGAGAGTAATTCTGTAACGTTACACAACGTGGAAAATGGGAAGGGGTCTTTAATACATTCCCAATGCACTGTATAAATAGCTTATTCTCTTCTCTCTGCCTCTGCTTTGTTAAATGGTTATCTGAGAAACGTTACCGTTGTACAGGGAGATGCTTTGAAATAGAGCTCAGATTAGGGACCTTCTCTTTCGCTCTGTGTCTCCCTTTCTCGCTCGTTTTCTCTCTCCTCTCTTTCATTCCCTCGTTAGCTCACTTCACTCACTTCCCACGTGTATGTAATACACACAGACGGCACGACGGTCTACCGCTGTTGACCATGAGCCTGGGGATCAGTGTGTTCCTGTCTCTGATCCGTACGTCAGCCCTACGAGGAGCTGACCACACACACGCACGTACTTCCGTCTCTCTCCCTCCCGTTTTCTTGCTCCCTGTCTCTTCCTTTCTTTTTCACACGTTGCCCTATTTTGCCTGGTTCTGTTCTTATCCTTCTCTTTCCTCTCTTTCTGTCTCCCTTCCATGGGTTGTTGTGTGTGTGTGTGGCCTTGCACTGTTTGGTGCGTAAGGCGAGACGGTAAGAGAGAGCACTTTAATTGAGGTGAGAGACAGAAAGGGAAAGTGTTATTGAAGGAATAGAATTGGACGGGGATATTCAAACGTTTCTTGCCCAGGGACCCCTGCTCTGGCAAACTGGGTAGGTATGTAATTCAAAATGAGTTTATTCTGTTATCACTAGCGATATTAATAAAAACATATATTTTATTTTCACCGACCCCTTGCAGTACCTCCTGTGGACCCCAGTTTGAATATCCCTGGAATTAGGCCTTTGACCTTGTACATCACTTGGTTCACTCACTCACTCACTCACTCACTCACTCACTCACTCACTCACTCACTCACTCACTCTATCATTACTAGCCTAGTCACTACAGCACAGTCGTGTCCTCCCTCTCTCGCTCACTCGCTCTCTGTTGCCTGGGGCTGTGGCGCAGGGGCCTCTCACCAGAGAGAGCGATACATGATAGGAGAAGAGAGGGAATCTCCCTACCCTCTCACTCTGCTACTGGTCTGTCTGCTCTGACTATTCTACCCTACTCTACTCAATATTGGCTAATCTACCCTCCCGTCTGCAAACAAACATTTTGAACCACGTGGACCTCAGTTAGAGCTCAGAGAGAAAGGACGGAGAGGGGTGGAGGAGAGGGAAGGAGATGGTTAAGAGTTTTTCCTGACCAAGTTGCCCGACCAGGAAGAACTGTCTCTGGAGCAGCACTCGTCTCTACACCCTCCATGGTATCCCCCTCTCTCTACCCTCCACTCTCTCTCTCTCTGTCTCTACACCCTCCATGGTATCCCCCTCTCTCTACCCTCCACTCTCTCTCTCTCTGTCTCTACACCCTCCATGGTATCCCCCTCTCTCTACCCTCCACTCTCTCTCCCTCTGTCTCTACACCCTCCATGGTATCCCTTCTCTCTCTCTCGCTCTCGCTCTCTCGCTCTCTCTCTCTCGCTCTGTCTGTCTCTGTCTGTCTCTACACCCTCCACTCAAAATTCCATATTCAAATTGAATTCCACATTTAAAAAAATATTCCTTTCATGCCTGTTCCAACTGCAGTCAGATTCTCTCTCGCTCTCTCTTGTTCACTCTTTCCCCGTCTTTCTCATCTCTCCTCTCCTCTCCTCTCCTCTCCTCTCCTCTATGTAGCGATCACTCCTGCTGTCTCCTGCAGGGAATCGGCCTATTTATAGATCAAGGGTTAGCAGGGGAGAGAGGGAAGAGCGAGTGAAGGAGAGAGTGGGAGGGGGGGGGAGACAGAAGACATGAGGTTTGGCTATAAGATGGGAGTAAGGGGGTTAGGGGAATGCTGCAATTATGAAGCAAGTGTTTCAACACTCCCTCTGCCTCTCCCTCTCTCTCTCCCTACTCTCTCTCTCTCCTTCCCTACTCTCTCTTTCTCACTTTACCCCTTCGTCTCTCTCTTTCCCTGATGTGGAGCAGAGTAGACTATGATTAGAGCCCAGTCAGTGTTGCTGGTTGAAATGTCACTGCTTTATAATGTATTTAATAGGCTATAGGTCAGTTAGATCCTTTTAATATGGACCACACAGCCATGGTGCCGCCCCAACACTGCCGCCGCCGCTCCAACACTGCCGCCGCCGCCACCCCTACTACCACTGCCGCCGCCACCTCTACTACCACTGCCGCCGCCGCCCCAACACTGCCGCCGCCCCTACTACCACTGTCGCCGCCGCCACTACTACCACTGCCTCCGCCAACCCTAATACCACTGCCGCCGCCGCCCCTAATACCACTGCCTCCGCTACCACTACTACCACTGCCTCCGCTACCACTACCACCACTGCCGCCGCCACCACTACTGCTTCCACCACACTGCCGCCGCCACCACCACACTGCCGCCGCCACCACCACACGCCACCACCACTGCCGCCGCCACCACCACTGCCGCCGCCACTACCACACTGCCGCCACCACTACCACACAGCCACCACCGCCGCCACCACACTGCCGCCACCACACTGCCGCCACCACACTGCCGCCCCAACAACCACACTGCCACTGCCGCCCCAACACTGCCGCCGCCGCCCCAACACTGCCGCCCCTACTACCACTGCCTCCACCACCACTGCCTCCGCTACCACTACCACCACTGCCGCCGCCACCACTACCGCTTCCACCACACTGCCGCCTCTGCTACACTGCAACCACCACTACCTCACTGCCGCCACCACACTGCCAACACACTGCCGCCACCACACTGCCAACACACTGCCGCCACCACACTGCCAACACACTGCCGCCACCACCACTGCCACCACCACTACCACACTGCCACCACCACTACCACACTGCCACCACCACTACCACACTGCCACCGCCGCCACCACACTGCCACCGCCGCCCCTAATACCACTGCCTCCGCTACCACTACCATCACTGCCTCGGCTACCACTGCCGCTTCCACCACACTGCCGCAACCACCACCACACTGCCGCCGCCACTACCACACTGCTGCAGCCACTACCACACTGCCGCCGCCACCACCACTACCACACTGCTGCAGCCACCACCACTACCGCACTGCCGCCGCCACCACCACTACCACACTGCCGCCACCACCACACTGCCGCCGCCACCACCACTACCACACTGCCGCCGCCACTACCACACTGCCGCCGCCACCACCACTACCACACTGCCGCCGCCACCACCACCACCACACTGCCAACACACTGCCGCCACCACACTGCCAACACACTGCCGCCACCACACTGCCAACACACTGCCGCCACCACCACTGCCACCACCACTACCACACTGCCACCACCACTACCACACTGCCACCGCCGCCACCACACTGCCACCGCCGCCCCTAATACCACTGCCTCCGCTACCACTACCATCACTGCCTCGGCTACCACTGCCGCTTCCACCACACTGCCGCAACCACCACCACACTGCCGCCGCCACTACCACACTGCTGCAGCCACTACCACACTGCCGCCGCCACCACCACTACCACACTGCTGCAGCCACCACCACTACCGCACTGCCGCCGCCACCACCACTACCACACTGCCGCCACCACCACACTGCCGCCGCCACCACCACTACCACACTGCCGCCGCCACCACCACTACCACACTGCCGCCGCCACCACCACACTGCCGCCACCACTACCACACTGCCACCACCGCCGCCGCCACACTGCCGCCACCACACTGCCGCCCCAACAACCACACTGCCACTGCCGCCCCAACACTGCCGCCGCCGCCCCAACACTGCCGCTCCTACTACCACTGCCTCCGCCACCACTACTACTACTGCCGCCGCCACCACTACCGCTTCCACCACACTGCCGCCTCCGCTACACTGCCACCACCACTACCTCACTGCCGCCACCACACTGCCAACACACTGCCGCCACCACCACTGCCACCACCACACTGCCACCACCACTGCCACTGCCGCCACCACACTGCCACCGCCGACGCCACCACTACACTGCCACCACCACCACTACACTGCCGCCGCCACACTGCCGCCGCCACACTGCCGCCGCCACACTGCCGCCGCCACACTGCCGTCGCACTGCTGCTGCCACAACCACACCGCCGCCGCCACACTGCCACCACCGCCTCCACACTGCCACCGCCACCACCACTACCACACTGCCGCCGCCACACTGCCGCCACCAGCACTACCTCCGCCACTACCACACTACTGCCACCGACGCCACCACACTGCCGCCGCCACCACCACTACCACACTGCCGCTGCCACAATGTCACCGCCGCCACCACCGCCGCCACACTGCCACCGCCACCACTACCACACTACTGCCACCACCGCCGCCACACTGCCGCCGCCACCACTACCACACTGCCGCCGCCACCACTACCACACTGCCGCCACCAGCACTACCACACTGCCGCCACCAGCACTACCACCACCACCACCACACTGCCACTGCTGCTACCACACTGCCGCCACCAGCACTACCACACTGCCGCCACCAGCACTACCACCACCACACTGCCACTGCTGCTACCACACTGCCGCCACCAGCACTACCACACTGCCGCCACCAGCACTACCACCACCACACTGCCACTGCCGCCACCACACTGCCGCCACCAGTACTACCACACTGCCACCACCACCACCACACTGTCACTGCCGCCACCACACTGCCGCCACCAGTACTACCACACTGCCGCCACCAGCACTACCACCACACTGTCACTGCCGCCACCACACTGCCGCCACCAGCATTACCACACTGCCGCCACCAGCACTACCACCACCACCACCACACTGCCACTGCTGCTACCACACTGCCGCCACCAGCACTACCACACTGCCGCCACCAGCACTATCACCACCACACTGCCACTGCCGCCACCACACTGCCGCCACCAGTACTACCACACTGCCACCACCACCACCACACTGTCACTGCCGCCACCACACTGCCGCCACCAGTACTACCACACTGCCGCCACCAGCACTACCACCACACTGTCACTGCCGCCACCACACTGCCGCCACCAGCATTACCACACTGCCGCCACCAGCACTACCACCACCACCACACTGCCACCAGCACTACCACACTGCCGCCACCAGCACTACCACACTGCTGCCACCAGCACTACCACCACCACACTGCCACTGCCGCCACCACTGCCGCCACCACACTGCCGCCACCAGCACTACCACCAGCACTACCACCACCACCACACTGTCACTGCCGCCACCAGTACTACCACATTGCCGCCACCAGCACTACCACCACCACCACACTGTCACTGCCGCCACCACACTGCCGCTACCAGTACCACCAGCACTACCACTGCCGCCACCACACTGCCGCCACCAGCACTACCACCACCACCACACTGTCACTGCCGCCACCAGTACTACCACACTGCCACCACCAGCACTACCACCACCACCGCACTGCCGCCGCCACACTGCCGCCGCCACACTGCCGCCGCCACCACCACACTGCCACCACCACACTGCCACCGCCACACCCTACAGCCAGTCTCTCTTTCTGTCTCGCTCTTTCTTGTCTTTTTCTCTCCACGTCTGCACTCTATATTTAGCTCATCCTGTCATCCTTCTCATCTTCAAATCTTCCCCCATGCCTCTTTCTCTCACTTCTCTTCTCTCTCTCGGTCCCGTGAGTGAAGAGTGTTGATGGAGATGTCGCAACAATGTGGACATGTCCACGCTTAGTCTGAACCTGAAGATGATGGATGTGTGTTACTGTGTGTTTGTTGTACTGTTGTAGTACTTACCTAGGCCTGAACTAATGGTTTCTTTCTCCTCTCTTTCTAATCTCCCTACATCTTTCTGCCCTCTCTCTCTTTCCCTCTCACTATCTCTCTCCCTTCCACTCTCTATCAACAGTGAGTGACAGCTGCTTCAGGAATCTGGCTGAGGACCGCAGTGGAGTAAACCTCAAAGATCTGGTCCACGACCCGTCACTGTAAGTACACACACACACACACACACACACACACACACACACACACACACACACCCACACACACCCTTTTAGACGAGCACACACATACCAGTCATCCAGGTCCTGTTCGAGTAGTGTGTGTATGCGTGAACCTGCTGGCCTCTCTCCTCCACCACTGCACCATCCTGCTCTGCAGCCTTCTCAGCTCTCCTCTTAGCTTAGATTGTTTCTCACGTAGCACCCTCCTGACAAGCCACTTTCACCAAGGACAGAGCCTCCTCTCCCTCTTTCTCTCCCCGTCTCTCCCTCGAGTTCTCTCTTCATCCATCCATCCATCTCTCTCCCTCCCTCCATCCTTCCATCCATCTCTGCCTCCCTCCCTCCTTCCCTCTATGCTCTGAGTCAGGGGTCAGGCACCAGCGTGTAGCGTGCCATTTAAATAATTGATTAATCTCAGTCCAATTATGCTGGTGCCACACTTGATATTTCACAGCGGCAGAAGCGTGTTGCGGAGCGTTGAGACACCAGTGCGTGTGTGGTGTGTTGCAGAGTGTTGATGCACCAGCAGATGGTTGTGATAGATGACTCCATGACACCTCTCTCTCATGCCGAGACTGTAATGTAGCGCTGCTAGCTAGCCACCAACCTTGGGCCAGCTAACCGCTGTTTCATGTCTAGACTGAAATGTAGCGCTGCTAGCTAACCTCTAACCGTGAGACTGTTAAATGCTGGTTAATGCCAACACCAGCTGGGCTTGGGCTGTACGCTAGGCTCTGGCCACTATTAACGCCTGACTACTACATTTGACATTTTAGTAATTTCGCAAACGCTCTTATACAGCACGACTTTACAGGAGCAATTAGGGTTGAGTGCCTTGGTCAAGGGCACATCGGCAGATGTTACCAAGTTGGTTCGGGGATTCTAACCAGCAAGCTTTCAGTTACTGGCCCAACACTCCTAAATGCTGGGCTATGTGCAAACACACACGGACAGACACAAGCTCACCGTACACATACATTCTGAGGCTGTCAAAGATATTTGTCCATTTACCTCAAAGCTCAGAACGGGCAGAGAACGGAAACAAAGGTCAGTGAAGAGCCATGTCCAGAAGCGTTCTGCCCTCTGAACCACAGCCAGGGTTCTCACACACACACACACACACACAGCGTGGCCCCCGGCAGGGGTGACGGTGAGTGACTGTGTGTGACGGCGTGGTGATCAAGGGACAGGATGCTCTGAGTGGCTAATGACTGTTGGCAGGGATGGACAGCCTGACAGAGGGAGAGAGAGAAAGAGCGGATGTATGGGGAGGGTGTGGGAGTTTTTACACTATATATACAAAAGTACACTACCTTTCAAAAGTTTGGGGTTACTTAGAAATGTCCTTGTTTTTGAAAGAAAACAAATGTTTTGTCCATTAAAATAACATCAAATTGAGCATAATTACAGTGTAGACATTGTTAATGTTGTAAATTAGTATTATAGCTGGAAACGGCTTTTTCATAAAAAATTTAAAAAATGTATGTAATATGTACGCCTATGTAGAGATGCAACCATCACTCCTGTGTTCCAACATTGTGTTCCAACATTGTGTTAGCTAATTCAAGTTTATCATTTCAAAAGGCTAATTGATCATTAGAAAACCCCTTTGCAGTTATGTTAGCACAGCTGAAAACTGTTGTCCTGATTGAAGAAGCAGTAAAACTGGCCTTCCTTAGACTAGTTGAGTATCTGGAGCATCAGCATTTGTGGGTTTGATTACAGGCTCAAAATGGCCAGAAACAAAGACCTTTCTTCTGAAACTCGCCAGTCTATTCTTGTTCTGAGAAATGAAGGCTATTCAATGTGAGAAATTGCCAAGAAACTGAAGATCTCATACAACGCTGTGTACTACTCCCTTCACAGAACAGCGCAAACTGGCTCTAACTAGAATATAAGAGTGTGAGGCCCCGGTGCACAACTGAGCAAGAGGACAAGTACATTAGTGTCTGTTATTTTGCCCATCTTATTCTTTTCTTTTTAATGGCCATTCTGAGATGTTTTTTTCTTTGCAACTCTGCCTAGAAGGCCAGCATCCCGGAGTCGCCTCTTCACTGTTGACGTTGAGACTGGTGTTTTGCGGGTACTATTTAATGAAGCTGCCAGTAGGCCACACAAGCTCACAGAACTGGACCGCTGAAGTATGTAGCGTGTTAAAATCGTCTGTCTTCGGTTGCAACACTCACTACCGATTTCCAAACTGCCTCTGGAAGAAACGTCAGCACAAGAACTGTTAGTCAGGAGCTTCATGAAATGGGTTTTCATGGCCGAGCAGCTACACAAGCCTAAGATCACCATGCACAATGCCAAGCGTTGACTGTAGTGGTGTAAAGCTTACCGCCATTCTGGAGTAATGAATCACACTTCACCATTTGGCAGTCCGACAGACAAATCTGGGTTCGGAGGATGCCAGGAGAATGCTACTTGCCCGAATGCATAGTGCCAACTGTAAAGTTTGGTGGAGGAGGAATAATGGTCTTGGGCTGTTTTTCATGGTTTGGGCTAGGCCCCTTAGTTCCAGTGAAGGGAAATCTTAACGCTACAGCAAACAATTACATTCTAGATTATTCTGTGCTTCCAACTTTGTGGCAACAGTTTGGGGAAGGCCCTTTCTTGTTTCAGCATGGCAATGCCCCTGTGCACGAAGCGAGGTCCATACAGAAATGGTTTGTCGAGATCGGGGTGGAAGAACTTGACTGGCCTGCACAGAGACCTGACCTCAACCCCGTTAAACTCCTTTGGGATGAATTGGAATGCCGACTGCGAGCCAGGCCTAATCGCCCAACATCAGTGCCCGACCTCTTGTGGCTGTATGGAAGAAAGTCCCTACAGTAATGTTCCAACATCTTCCCAGAAGAGTGGAGGCTGTTATAGCAGCAAAGGAGGGACCACCTCCATATTAATGCCCATGATTTTGGAATGAGATGTTCGAAGAGCAGGTGTCCACATACTTTTGATCATGTAGTGTAGCTGGGGATGTTCCTGATACAACACTCCCTTCAACATGTTTCACTTGCTCCCTGTTTCCTGCCAAATTCCTCCCCTCCTTTCCTCAATCCCTCTCTCCCTCCACCTCCATCCCTCTCTCCCGCTAACCTCATCAGTCCCTCCAGTAAAGGTCTGAGACGTTTGAAGGTGTCGCTGGTCATTTAAGTGATGCTGGCTGTGGCCCCTGACCTTCTGCTTCTCCCTTCATCCCGCTCTCCAGCCTTCCTATATCATTCACATCATTAAAGGTCTGAGACGTTTGAAGGTGTCCGAATCAATGTGACGCTAGTCGTTTAGTGACGTCATTTTGTATAATGGCCCCTAGGAGCAGTGCTGTCACCTCAGGTGGCTGCTGCAATTATACAGACAGACAGACGGGGAAAGAGGAAGGCAGACAGACAGACGGACGTGCCAATGTTACTAATGAGAGCCGATAAGAATAGAGAGGCGATAAATCACACTGACACCGATGACACTTGCCTCTCCTTCACACCAATGACATGGAGCTAGATACCTGGCTCTGCTCCGGACACTGATGGGTTAGGACCCATCACGAAGGAGGGAGGGAGAGCGAGATGGATGGAGAGGGACAAGTAGAGCGCAATGGGGGGAGAGAGAGGTTAGTTGATGTATGTGTACGGCTGCACATTTGTGAGATTTGTTCAAGTGTAGCTTTTAGCTGGCCTGACCGAGTAGTTAGGGAGACGAGGTGGAGGGAGAATGAGGAAAGAGGGAGGCAGAGAGATCTATTCCACTTGCTTTGGCAATGTAAACATATGTTTTCCATGCCAATAAAGCTCTTTTTAATTGAATTAAATTGATACAGGGACAAAGGGGGAGAGAGAGAGAGAGAGAGAGAGAGAGAGAAAGGGAGTAGCAGATTGAGCTTATTAATGGAGCTGTCCTAGAACAGAGCAGATCTGCACAGCTGGGACGCAGCAGCTGTAGACAAGGGCAGGGGGTAGTATATACACACACACACACAGAAATCGCTCAACCTTGTGTAAAAACACAACAAACACACCAATCTCTCTATCCTCCCTCCCTCTTTCTCCCCCTCTTCCCCCTTCTGTCATTACTGCTCTCCAGTTATTCCTAATTGCCTTCTCCTTCTCTATCTCGTTAGTTTCTTGTCCTTTCATTCTTCAAGCCTAGAATAATCAGGAGTTTCGGGCAGCATTCACCCAGCCCCTAAAATCAATCAGATCAGGTGGGCATCTCGACTAGAAGCCCTGCTGTTAAAGACAAACAGATGAGATGACAGAACCTTCCCTTTTAAAACCACATTGTTACTGCTAAAAGTGTCATTCCAAGTGTGGATGGGGGGGTGTGTGTGTGTGTGTGTGTGCGCATGTGCGAGTCTACTTAACCCCAGAAGCCCCTCATCCCTATTTTAAGATTTGTGGAGTACCTCACCCCAAACACACAATCCACACACACAACACAAGTGGTTTCCTGGATGAATGAAAACCTGCTTGTTTAACATGTTCTCATATTTGTATGTCTCAATTTAGTTTGTTTGAATCTGTTGTGACTCACTTTTTCTTTTTTTTTCTTTTTTTGATTTTCATGGTTTTAAAATAACATATTTTTTGTTGGAGATTACTAGTGAGGAGAACACGACTGTGTAGTTCTTTCCCAGGTGTGGTAAATAAATGCGCCACTGGTAGGCGCCAGTGGACACGATTTGACTTGAACTAATGGTCTCATGGCATTCTCTCCCCTCAGCTCAGAGAAACACAATCACTCTTTTAAAAAGAGCGAACACTGACTTATCTTTAAGCCTCTGTTTCTGGAGAGTCAGTTGTATTTTACCTGCACACACAGATCACTCGCAAGCTCAGAACTTAAGAGTACGGATTTGTTCAGGGTAACTCTTTTTCATCTTGCTCTCGCCCACTTACTTTTGCTACATATATCTTCACTCCCTGTTTTGTGTTTGCCTTTTTCTCTACCCCCTTCCCCTCGCTTTCTGTCTCTAGTGAGTTCGTGAAGTCTGAATATGAACTAACTATGTTGTTGTTTTGTGCTTTTCATCCACAGGCTCGGAGGCATCATATCTTCCTACAAAATAGTCCCAGATGAGATCGACGAGATTAAGGTGAAGATCTCCTCCCTCCTTTATTTATCTCTCTCTTACAACCCTCCCTCTCTCTCTCTCTCCCCCCTTTAACTGCATGCTTCATGCTGCCCACTAGAGCCCACCTCAGGCTGTAGTTCAAAGGTGACACCATTTTGTATTCTCACATGTATTCTCTCTCACTACATGAAACAACTGTTGTGGTTTGAAATACCTATCTTGGAAACAGTTGTTCCACACAATGGGTGCATCTCAATTGTCTTTCAATGATGCCTCGCATCCTCTCTCTCCTTGCCTCCTTTTCAAAAGACAGAGGTCTGATCTTCTCCAATGCGTTTTGAGAAAGAGGACATGAGGAATCAAGGAAAGACCATTGAGATTCACCCGCCTTTGTTGTCTGTATGATTGACACTGCTTCCAGCCAATAGGGTGGTAATTTCTGTGATTTACGCTGCTCCCAGCCAATAGCCTGTCTCTCTTCTCTGTTTTCTCAGGAGACATTGGTGGACTGGTGTGATGAGAAAGAGCTGAACCTGATCCTGACCACAGGGGGTACAGGCTTCGCCCCTCGTGATGTCACTCCCGAGGTACATGGGGACCCCAAAGTTTGTGTTTGTGTCCATGTGAGTGTGGATGAGTGTCGACCCTAGATGTAGTGTAAGCCGATGTAGCTGTGATTGCACGTGTGTGTGTTGGTTGGCACCTGCATGCATGGTCAGTGTGCATGTTTATGTGTGTATTGTGTTTGTCAAACCGTAGATTGTCTTATGCTTTGTCAGGTTTGTCACATTACAGATAAATGAAACATTTTGTTTCATTCTGTTATACATCTTGCATATTTTGGAAATGTGTGTATGAGTGTCATATTTTATGGTTGTTGTGTGTGTGAGAGGGAAAGCGCGGGATTGCTGCTGGCTGTAAATGTCGTTTCTCTCTCTTTCTCTCCCCTCCTCTCTCCTCTCTTCCTTTGATCCGTCCTCCTCTCTTTCTCTACTAATGTGCATGTTTGAAGTAGCATTCAACTTGAGGACACACAACGTCACTATTCTTAAATCAATTCCACTCTCTTCTCCCCCCCCCCCCTCACTGGGATAGAACTAACAGGGGCTGCCAGAGGGCATTTCTCCCTAGGGGATTGAGGGGTTAACAGGGGGTTACACACACACACACACACACACACACACACACACACACACACACACACAGGTGAAGGGGGTTTGAGCTAAAGAAAGAAACATCAGAGATGAAAGGAATCACTGTTCTAAAGATGTCAACATGTTATCTGCCTGTTTGTCTGTGGCTCCTGCTCATTGGAGTAGCTACCCTAATCACAAGGGTGTTAGCAGTGGATGTGGCAGTTGTATACTTAAGCAATAAGGTACGAGGGAGTGTGATATATGGCTAATATACCACGGCTAAGGGCTGTTCTTATGCACAACTCAAAACGGAATGCCTGGATACAACCCTTAGCCGTGGTATATTGGCCACAAACCCCTGAGGTGCCTTATTGGTGTTATAAACTGGTTACCAACGTAATTAGAGCAGTAAAAAGACATGTTTTGTCATACCCGTGGTATGTGGTCTGATATACCACGGCTATCAGCCAATCAGCATTCAGGGCTCAAACCACCCAGTTTATAATACAGTAGATTAAGCAGTAGCTGTTGCTTGTTGCTAACCCTGCTATACTGTAGGGGCACGTTATGTGGAGTGTAGGCAGGTGATGACAACTGTACTATGCACTGTCTGTGCCGTATAGTAAAGTAATTATGTGTCCCCCCCCTCCCACTCTCTCCGTCCCTTGCTCCCTCCCCATGCCGCAGGCCACCAGAGAGGTGATAGAGCGCGAGGCCCCAGGGATGGCGCTGGCTATGCTGATGGGCTCGCTTCAGGTCACACCTCTGGGCATGCTCTCCAGGCCTGTCTGTGGAATCCGAGGGAAAACCCTCATCATCAACCTACCTGGCAGCAAGAAGGGCTCACAGGTGAGATCTGATGTGTGCACGTTCAAGTTTTTATTTGTCACATGAACAAGTACAGCGAAATGCTTAACTTGCCCAACCCAACAGTTCGGTATTCTGTACCAAAAAAGTATAAGAAATAAGAGGAGAAGCTATGTACAGGGTCAGTACCAAATGTGCAGGGATACTGGAGTACCGAGGTAGATATGTGCAGAGACAAGGAGAAAGTAACAGGATAAATAATCATCCTAGTTTTGTCAACAGCATAAGTGGTGGGTGGAGTGTGTGCGTAGTGCGTGTGCGCGTAGTGATTGTGTGTCAGTGTGGGCGTGATAGGTGGATATACTTGTAAAAGGGGCTGAAAAGTGACTGGTAGCAGGAGTATACAAATACTATACTAATGGTAATATATATGTAAACAGGAGTCATACAGGCACGTGGAGGCCACACACACTACTGAGCCTCATTTTGACTTGTTTTAAGGACATTACATCAAAGTTGGATCAGCCTGTAGTGTGGTTTTCCACTTTTATTTTTTATTTTTATTTCACCTTTATTTAACCAGGTAGGCTAGTTGAGAACAAGTTCTCATTTGCAACTGCGACCTGGCCAAGATAAGGCATAGCAGTGTGAACAGACAACACAGACTTACACATGGAGTAAACAATTAACAAGTCAATAACACAGTAGAAAAAAGGGGAGTCTATATATACATTGTGTGCAAAAGGCATGAGAAGGTAGGCAAATAATTACAATTATGCAGATTAACACTGGAGTGATAAATGATCAGAGAGTTATGTACAGGTACAGAGATATTGGTGTGCAAAAGAGCAGAAAAATAAATAAATAAAAACAGTATGGGGATGAGGTAGGTGAAAATGGGTGGGCTATTTACCAGTAGACTATGTACAGCTGCAGCGATCGGTTAGCTGCTCAGATAGCAGATGTTTGAAGTTGGTGAGGGAGATAAAAGTCTCCAACTTCAGCGATTTTTGCAATTCGTTCCAGTCACAGGCAGCAGAGAACTGGAACGAAAGGCGGCCAAATGAGGTGTTGGCTTTAGGGATGATCAGTGAGATACACCTGCTGGAGCGCGTGCTACGGATGGGTGTTGCCATCGTAACCAGTGAACTGAGATAAGGCGGAGCTTTACCTAGCATGGACTTGTAGATGACCTGGAGCCAGTGGGTCTGGCGACGAATATGTAGCGAGGGCCAGCCGACTAGAGCAAACAAGTCGCAGTGGTGGGTGGTGTAAGGTGCTTTAGTGACAAAACGGATGGCACTGTGATAAACTGCATCCAGTTTGCTGAGTAGAGTGTTGGAAGCAATTTTGTAGATGACATCGCCGAAGTCGAGGATCGGTAGGATAGTCAGTTTTACTAGGGTAAGTTTGGCGGCGTGAGTGAAGGAGGCTTTGTTGCGGAATAGAAAGCCGACTCTTGATTTGATTTTCGATTGGAGATGTTTGATATGGGTCTGGAAGGAGAGTTTAGAGTCTAGCCAGACACCTAGGTACTTGTAGATGTCCACATATTCAAGGTCGGAACCATCCAGGGTGGTGATGCTGGTCAGGCGTGCGGGTGCAGGCAGCAAACGGTTGAAAAGCATGCATTTGGTTTTACTAGCGTTTAAGAGCAGTTGGAGGCCACGGAAGGAGTGCTGTATGGCATTGAAGCTCGTTTGGAGGTTAGATAGCACAGTGTCCAAGGACGGGCCGGAAGTATATAGAATGGTGTCGTCTGCGTAGAGGTGGATCAGGGAATCGCCCGCAGCAAGAGCAACATCATTGATATATACAGAGAAAAGAGTCGGCCCGAGAATTGAACCCTGTGGCACCCCCATAGAGACTGCCAGAGGACCGGACAGCATGCCCTCCGATTTGACACACTGAACTCTGTCTGCAAAGTAATTGGTGAACCAGGCAAGGCAGTCATCCGAAAAACCGAGGCTACTGAGTCTGCCGATAAGAATACGGTGATTGACAGAGTCGAAAGCCTTGGCAAGGTCTATGAAGACGGCTGCACAGTACTGTCTTTTATCGATGGCGGTTATGATATCGTTTAGTACCTTGAGCGTGGCTGAGGTACACCTGTGACCGGCTCGGAAACCAGATTGCACAGCGGAGAAGGTACGGTGGGATTCGAGATGGTCAGTGACCTGTTTGTTGACTTGGCTTTCGAAGACCTTAGATAGGCAGGGCAGGATGGATATAGGTCTGTAACAGTTTGGGTCCAGGGTGTCGCCCCCTTTGAAGAGGGGGATGACTGCGGCAGCTTTCCAATCCTTGGGGATCTCAGACGATATGAAAGAGAGGTTGAACAGGCTGGTAATAGGGGTTGCGACAATGGCGGCGGATAGTTTCAGGAATAGAGGGTCCAGATTGTCAAGCCCAGCTGATTTGTACAGGTCCAGGTTTTGCAGTTCTTTCAGAACATCTGCTATCTGGATTTGGGTAAAGGAGAACCTGGAGAGGCTTGGGCGAGTAGCTGCGGGGGGGGGGGGGAGCTGTTGGCCGAGGTTGGAGTAGCCAGGCTGAAGGCATGGCCAGCCGTTGAGAAATGCTTGTTGAAGTTTTCGATAATCATGGATTTATCGGTGGTGACCGTGTTACCTAGCCTCAGTGCAGTGGGCAGCTGGGAGGAGGTGCTCTTGTTCTCCATGGACTTCAGTGTCCCAGAACTTTTTGGAGTTGGAGCTACAGGATGCAAACTTCTGCCTGAAGAATTTGGCTTTAGCTTTCCTGACTGACTGTGTGTATTGGTTCCTGACTTCCCTGAACAGTTGCATATCGCGGGGACTATTCGATGTTAGTGCAGTCCGCCACAGGATGTTTTTGTGCTGGTCGAGGGCAGTCAGGTCTGGAGTGAACCAGGGGCTATATCTGTTCTTAGTTCTGCATTTTTTGAACGGAGCATGCTTATCTAAAATGGTGAGGAAGTTACTTTTAAAGAAGGACCAGGCATCCTCAACTGACGGGATGAGGTCAATGTCCTTCCAGGATACCCGGGCCAGGTCGATTAGAAAGGCCTGCTCACAGAAGTGTTTTAGGGAGCGTTTGACAGTGATGAGGGGTGGTCGTTTGACTGCGGCTCCGTAGCGGATACAGGCAATGAGGCAGTGATCGCTGAGATCCTGGTTGAAGACAGCGGAGGTGTATTTGGAGGGCCAGTTGGTCAGGATGACGTCTATGAGGGTGCCCTTGTTTACAGAGTTAGGGTTGTACCTGGTGGGTTCCTTGATGATTTGAGTGAGATTGAGGGCATCTAGCTTAGATTGTAGGACTGCCGGGGTGTTAAGCATATCCCAGTTTAGGTCACCTAACAGAACAAACTCTGAAGCTAGATGGGGGGCGATCAATTCACAAATGGTGTCCAGGGCACAGCTTGGAGCTGAGGGGGGTCGGTAGCAGGCGGCAACAGTGAGAGACTTATTTCTGGAGAGAGTAATTTTCAAAATTAGTAGTTCGAACTGTTTGGGTATGGACCTGGAAAGTATGACATTACTTTGCAGGCTATCTCTGCAGTAGACTGCAACTCCTCCCCCTTTGGCAGTTCTTGACGGAAGATGTTATAGTTGGGTATGGAAATCTCAGAATTTTTGGTGGCCTTCCTGAGCCAGGATTCAGACACGGCAAGGACATCAGGGTTAGCAGAGTGTGCTAGAGCAGTGAGTAAGACAAACTTAGGGAGGAGGCTTCTGATGTTGACATGCATGAAACCAAGGCTTTTTCGATCACAGAAGTCAACAAATGAGGGTGCCTGGGGACATGCAGGGCCTGGGTTTACCTCCACATCACCCGCGGAACAGAGAAGGAGTAGTATGGGGGTGCGGCTGAAGGCTATCAAAACTGGTCGCCTAGGGCGTTGGGGACAGAGAATAAGAGGAGCAGGTTTCTGGGCATGGTAGAATATATTCAGGGCATAATGCGCAAACATGGGTATGGTGGGGTGCGGGTACAGCGGCGGTAAGCCCAGGCACTGGGTGATGATGAGAGAGGTTGTATCTCTGGACATGCTGGTTGTAATGGGTGAGGTCACCGCATGTGTGGGGGGTGGGACAAAGGAGGTATTAGGGGTATAAAGAGTGGAACTAGGGGCTCCATTGTAAACTAAAACAATGATAACTAACCTGCACAACAGTATACAAGGCATATTGACATTTGAGAGAGACATACAGCGAGGCATACAGTAATCACAGGTGTTGAATTGGGAGAGCTAGCTAAAACAGTAGGTGAGACAACAACAGCTAATCAGCTAGCACAACAACAGCAGGTAGAATGGCGATTGACTAGGCAGAGAGGGTCGGATTAACTACACACAGAGCCTGAGTGCGGCTGGGGCCGACAGATAAAACATAAACAAGCAGAATGGATTACCGTGATTAATGGACAGTCCAGCATGCATCAGCTATGTAGCCAAGTGATCAGTGTCCAGGGGGCAGCGGTGGATGGGGCAGGGAAGCTGGACTGGCGAGTGTTATCCAGGTTAGAAAACTAACAATGACTAAATAGCTTGTAGCCAGTTAGCTGGTTAGCTTCTGGAGGTTCTTGAGTGTGTTCTAAAAATGTAAAAATAATAGCGGTTCCGTATCACATTGGGTGAGGCAGGTTACCGGAAGGTATAAACAAATTAAAAATCGAAAAGGGATAGAAAGTAAATATGGGTTCAGTGAGTGTTTGGGACGCGCCGATTCAGACGGTTAGCAGGCCTATGCTAACAAGCTAACAGTTAGTAGACGGTGCTAAACACGGTAGCAGTTAGCGGACCGGGCTAAACAAGCTAGCAGTTAGCAGGCCGAATTTGCAAGCAAGGAGATAGCAAGGGCTAGAGAGTTAGCCTTTGGGGACGTCGCGATGGGGGGAGTCTGTTTATTCCTCTTCATGCGGTGACATCGATGGACCGGTCGTGGGTCCGGGTATTGTAGCCCAGGAGCTCAAAATGTTCCGTTTGCGGTGGGAATCCGGGGATGAAAAATAAAAATAAAAAAATAAATAAGTCCGTTATGCTCTGGTTAGAGTCGCGTTGTTCGAACTGGCGAGAGCTTTCCGAGCTAAAGGTTAGCTGATGACCGGTTAGCTGAAGACCGCTAGCAATGTTTTGCTGAAGCTGGTAGTTAGTTGGCTAGCTTCAGTTGAGGGGTTCCAGATCCGAAGTAAATATAAATACTTTAGGAAAAATAGCTACATTGGGTGAGGCGGGTTGCAGGAGAGTATTTAGAAGAAGTTGATGTTCAGCAAAATGTTTTAAAGATATGCGAAGAAAAAAACGAAAACAAACGATATATACAAGGGACACGACACGACAACACGTCCTACTGCTACGCCATCTTGGAAAACCTTTAATTTTGAGTGTGACTCCAAATCCAGACCTCCATGGGTTGATAAATTTCATTTCCATTGATCATTTTTGTGTGATTTTGTAAACTATGTAAAAAAAAAAAAAGAAATGTATAAGAATATTTAATTCATTCAGCTCTAGGATGTGTTATTTTGGTGTTCCCTTTATTCTTTTGAGCAGTGTGTAAACAGGAGTATACAAATACTATACTAATGGTAATATATATGTAAACAGGAGTATACAAATACTATACTAATGGTAATATATATGTAAACAGGAGTATACAAATACTATACTAATGGTAATATATATGTAAGCAGGAGTATACAAATACTATACTAATGGTAATATATATGTAAGCAGGAGTATACAAATACTATACTAATGGTAATATATATGTAAGCAGGAGTATACAAATACTATACTAATGGTAATATACACTGCTCAAAAAAAGTCACACTCAAAATTAAAGTGGAAAACCACACTACAGGCTGATCCAACTTTGATGCAATGTCCTTAAAACAAGTCAAAATGAGGCTCAGTAGTGTGTGTGGCCTCCACGTGCCTGTATGACCTCCCTACAATGCCTGGGCATGCTCCTGATGAGGTGGCGGATGGTCTCCTGAGGGATCTCCTTCCCGACCTGGACTAAAGCATCCGCCAACTCCTGGACAGTCTGTGGTGCAACGTTGGTGGATGGAGCGAGACATGATGTCCCAGATGTGCTCAATTGGATTCAGGTCTGGGGAACGGGCGGGCCAGTCCATAGCATCAATGCCATCCTCTTGCAGGAACTGCTGACACACTCCAGCCACATGAGGTCTAGCATTGTCTTGCATTAGGAGGAACCCAGGGCCAACCGCACCAGCATATGGTCTCACAAGGGGTCTGAGGATCTCATCTCGGTACCTAATGGCAGTCAGGCTACCTCTGGCGAGCACATGGAGGGCTGTGCGGCCCCCCAAAGAAATGCCACCCCACACCATGACTGACCCACCGCCAAACCGGTCATGCTGGAGGATGTTGCAGGCAGCAGAACGTTCTCCACGGCGTCTCCAGACTGTCACGTCTGTCACATGTGCTCAGTGTGAACCTGCTTTCATTTGTGAAGATCACAGGGCGCCAGTGGCGAATATGCCAATCTTGGTGTTCTCTGGCAAATGCCAAACGTCCTGCACGGTGTTGGGCTGTAAGCACAACCCCCACCTGTGGACGTCGGGCCCTCATACCACCCTCATGGAGCCTGTTTCTGACCGTTTGAGCAGACACATGCACATGTGTGGCCTGCTGGAGGTAATTTTGCAGGGCTCTGGCAGTGCTCCTCCTTGCACAAAGGCGGAGGTAGCGGTCCTGCTGCTGGGTTGTTGCCCTCCTACGGCGGCCTCCACGTCTCCTGATGTACTGGCCTGTCTCCTGGTAGCGCCTCCATGCTCTGGACACTACGCTGACAGACACAGCAAACCTTCTTGCCACAGCTCGCATTGATGTGCCATCCTGGATGAGCTGCACTACCTGAGCCACTTGTGTGGGTTGTAGACTCCGTCTCATGCTACCACTAGAGTGAAAGCACCGCCAGCATTCAAAAGTTACCAAAACATCAGCCAGGAAGCATAGGAACTGAGAAGTGGTCTGTGGTCCCCACCTGCTGCACCACTCCTTTATTGGGGGTGTCTTGCTAATTGCCTATAATTTACACCTGTTGTCTATTCCATTTGCACAACAGCATGTGATATTTATTGTCAATCAGTGTTGCTTCCTAAGTGGACAGTTTGATTTCACAGAAGTGTGATTGACTTGGAGTTACATTGTGTTGTTTAAGTGTTCCCTTTATTTTTTTGAGCAGCGTATATGTAAACAAGAGTATGCACACGAGTGTGTGTATGTCTGTGTCCCTCTGAGTGTGTGTGCACGTGCAATACACCTGCTGTCTATTACTCTCCCTGACCTCTAACCTCTGACCCCAAACTCTCTCCTCCTACAGGAGTGTTTCCAGTTCATCCTGCCCGCTCTGCCCCACGCCATTGACCTGCTGCGTGACGCGGTTGTGAAGGTGAAGGAGGTTCACGATGCCCTGGAGGACCTGCCCTCACCCCCGCCGCCCCTCTCCCCGCCCCTCACCCTCAACAGCGTCGCCTGCACCCAGACAGAGGAGAAGGTGGCACTCTTTAGCACTCCTGTGTTTTTTAAATTTATCTCACGGTGTAATAAGGGGTAGGGAGAAGGAGGGAGGGATAGAGAGAGATTGGTGTGTTTGTTGTGTTGTATTTTTTACAAGGTTTAGAGGTTTGTGTGTGTGTGTGTGTGTGTGTGTGTGTGTGTGTGTGTGTGTGTGTGTGTGTGTGTGTGTGTGTGTGTGTGTGTGTGTGTGTGTGTGTGTGTGTGTGTGTGTGTGTGTGTGTGTGTGTGTGTGTGTGTGTGTGTGTGTGTGTGTGTGTGTGTGTGTGTGTGTGTGTGTGTGTGGTATGAAAGGTGGTGATATAACCATCCCACACTTGAGCATACAGGTGCTTGGCTACCGTATGTTATAAGGTCCACGAAAGGGGGACACCTGAAATATTGCTGCGCTCGAGTGCTTTATTCCTGCCCAATAATCACGTTTTCACTTCACAGAAGACTTCGTAGCAGTACTTATTTTAATCGTTATATAGCTGCTGTTACAACGTTTACCATGCTACTGTAATGGTCTTTTATCAATTGTTTTGAAGTTTATTTTTATGAAGTACTGCACCTTAAATTGTGGTTTTTCTGCACGAGCTGTTCTTTACTAATGAAGTGAATTCTTACTCTAAGGGTGTGCAGTGTGAGGATGATGAAGATGAGAAGATGAAGGACATCGGGGCGGCGTCCACCGAGGACCACCACCATACCCATTCCCACCACCGCCACTCCCATTCCCACGGACACAACTCGCACATCACCGCCGCCGCCATCGCTGCCAAGGTAAACACATTGTGAACACGGTGTGATAATGTGCTCTGCTGGTGGCTATGAATGTTACATGAAGCACTCTGTGGTAGCGGTAGGAGAAGCCCTGTATCTTAGTTCGTTATATTATGATTAGTGCCATGGTCAGTTTCTCGTATCCTAAAGGCCATCGGAATGAATCGTGAGGATTTGAAACGGAGGAGATTAAGCACATAAAGAGGGATCGACGGAGGAGAGGCGGGAGGGAGGGAGGGAGTGAAGGGGAACGGGGGGGTGAGTTGGAGGTGAAGAGGAGAAGAGGGAGGGCTGAGGGAAGGATTAGGGAGGAGGAGAGGGATTTGAAGCTCATTAAATGCATGTATTGTCTGTTACATTATTACCCCCCCCCCCGTCCCTGTTCACACCATTACTGCGTTGATCCATTGTGATGTTGTGATACGTCACTCATAAATCCACCTCTAAATGTTTGTGTGTTTTGCACGCATGTGTGTATTTGCCTGATTTGTGTGTTCATGTTGTTGTCCCATCCTGTGTTGACCCCGTGAACCATATCCATCATCAGAAGGGGAAGCCCCAGCAGCACCATAACCATGCTGTTGTCATGGCAAAAGGTAGCCACTATCAACCTGGCCTGCTATCTGAACTCCCCCCAGCCCCACGTAATTTCACCTGCTTCTGCTCTGGAGACCAGCCGGGAACGGTAAGACCCCTCAGAACCACCCACCCACCCTCATGTCACACGTCACCCCTACATCACATACCGGTGTACTCTGCACGTCACCTCTTCCATTATTCCTCCCTGCAAAACGCCATAGATGAATCTCAAAAGTGCTCGATCCCGTCCTTTCTCCACCTCCTTCACAGACCCGAGGAAGGGAATCTTGGGAGTGGAGAACGCGAGGAGTCGAGGAGGGACTTTTGAAGTTCACCCCGTCTTGTGTAGGTCATGACGTGTGGTGTATCGCTAGGTGGAGCCAACGCAATGTTATTAGCGCACGCTGGGTTAGCCTGTGTTGCTAATTAGCCGAGTGGGGTTCAGTGCTGGGCTGCCAGTAAAGCTTATTGTCTTAATTAGTGCATCGCTAAGCCCATATCGCTCCAATGGAAACCCCCTGTAAATCCCACTGGCCCTCCCAGGGCCCGTTAGCATTGCTCGAATGAGCCGCACGGATCAGTCGCAGATCCACACATCCACAGCAGCAGCCCTGGGGGGAAACTGTGGGCCTGCCAGGCCTGTTTGTCTCCTCACAGGCTCACAGTGTGTCTGGATCTACACACGCACACACAGGGTTTAACATGCTTCTGGGGCATTTGTCTACTGATGCTTATAATGTAAATCATGTTGTTACACTTATTAGAAACATCTGACTTGCCAATTGGGAAAATTATGATCTGGAGTCACCAAAAAACGTAGACTGACTGACCAATCGGTGTGTGCTTTCGAGATGTCTTGTCTCTCTGTGTATAGTAGAGATCCCAGTGCTGTTTGTGCACACAGCTTTCCTCTTTGCCTGTGTGTAGGAGTCGCAATAACTGGCTGTAACTTCTCTCCATAGATCCCAGACAGCATCATCTCCAGGGGTGTACAGGTTCTTCCCAGAGACACAGCCTCTCTGAGCACCACACCCTCTGAGTCGCCACGCGCCCAGGCCACCTCGCGCCTCTCCACTGCCTCCTGCCCCACACCCAAAGTAAGACACATCCTGTGCCCTATACTTACACCTACCCCACTGCCCATCCATCTGTCCCCCTTGTACCCGATACTCACCCAGCCTCACCCAGTCCTCTCATCTCCTAACCCTTCCTCCCTCCCTCCCTCTACCTCGCTGCCTCCCCCTTGCTCTGTCCCACCAATGCTGGGAGGTGAAGGCATATTGCTCCTCAACTCCCTCTCTCTCCTCCATGGTTTTAGGGGAGGTCCTCTATTGGATCCCTATGGTTCCGTAACTCTGAGATCATGTTCAGAATGTTGTCTGTTGATTGGTTGGAATTATAGGCTCCTCCCCTTGACCTCAATTCCATCCTATCTCCATGCTTCGCTTTAAAATTCTAACATTTCATTTCTTGAACGCAGAAACGTCCTGCGATTGGTCAGATCAATGACCTCTGGCGGAGTGTCCCACTTAATGATTTGATTGACAGGTGTCATGTCTATCTGTGTCCAACTGCACTGTGACTCTGTGGAAACAAAGAAACCAACCAAAGACTTGACATGCATGTTGCTGCTGCTGTTTTCATGTCCTAACGCTAACCCCCCCCCCCAGTTGAGGTGCCTTGCCGAGGTAATACGTGATCGAAACTCTTCCTTTATGCTTCCAGTGATGATTAATGACTTTATATTGGGCTGCGGATTGGTTCAGGTGTTTCTGGTTTTTGTGTAAGTGATCTAAACTAAGCAGACGTGATCTTACTCATTACTCACCATGTTTGTAGTGATAATGAATGGGCTTAATGTGTATAGTGCTCCGACTCTGGGGGTGTTGATACTTCAGGGGTTTTGGGGTTTGTCTGAGTTGCTGTGAAAAGAAAAGATGCCTGTGTTCTGTCCCTCACAGTGTTGCTGAGCTTAGAGAGAGGACGAGTGGTAGGGGTTCCGGGGGGGGGGTGTAACTTGACTAGATCAGACTGGTTGGCAGACTTTGTCTTTCAGCACTAAGCCTGTTCTCATCATGTTTTTTAACTGGTAGGCCTGTTCTGTGGATGATTGTGGTTTGCCAGCCTCTGTGATCATACTTTCATCCCATTATAGTGCTTTGATCATAAGGCAATGGGACAGAGAGTCTGGCTGGATCTTTTGCTGCGTTTGTCATCCACCTGGTGAGGTGGTGGGGTGGGGGGGGGGGCTCTATCAAACAAGGGGAGCTTCTTTTTAGTGGTTTGTTTCTGTGCTTGCTGTCATGTTTCTTTGAGTGCCCTTCCCCTCTCCTTCACAGCCCCATAAGGCCGCATCAACTGGGTAAGAAAGAGTGCGTGCGTGTGTGCTTGCAACAAGATCTCATAGTTTCCCTTCGAAATTCGACGTATTATAGATGAATGTCTATTTGTGACGCATTCATTCTTTGTGGTTTCAGGGTTAATTCTGCGTGGTTACAGGGTTAAAACAGAAACGACTCAAAGGGTTAAGTTTAGGTATTAATTCTGAGTGGAAAAGGTTAGTGATATATGGCCTGGGGAAAGCTTAAAACAAACAAATTAAAAACGACACACTATTACCATCAGGTATCATCAGTATTCTCGCGGCTTGCTAAAGCAGTGGTCTAAGCAGCACGCTCCGGCTCCAAGCATCACGAGTTTACTCCCAGTGTTGGACAATATTTTTTTATTTTTTAGGTAAACGTCGAGGAAGGCATATATCGACTTTCTCAGGACCTTTTCAAACGTCCGATATCGCAGTGTGTTTCTAGTGATCAATCTTGTGTGTGTGTGTGTGTGTGTGCCCCATGCAAAGCAGTCCTCAACCTGCATCAATAATCCCTATAAATGTAAATGTAAATGGAGTGCAGTTGTTGATTGAGCCGATGCAGATAGGCAGAAGCATAGAGAGGCAGAGACTGAGAGAGCTATGCAGCACCAGGCTGCATCAACAGTCTAAGCCATAGTGTGTCGTGGAAATAATTCTTATGTTCTCCACAGCACCCTCTGTTGGGGAAAGTGTGTACTGTCCCCTATGGTTGGTTATTTAGCAACAAAACCGACACGTGTGCAACTATGGGGCAAAACAGACGGCGTTGGCTTAGATAGTTTACATATTGTCAACAATGTTTAGTCTCCAAATGTTTATTGAAAACGTAAGTCCACAATGAGTCCTTGTCTCTCAAAATACACTGCTACAGTTGTGGGTTAGCTAGCTAGTGACTTATTTATTAGCATTGACATGACATTAAAAAAAATGTATTTCACTTTTTATTTAACCAAGTAGGCTAGTTGAGAACAAGTTCTCATTTACAACTGCGACCTGGCCAAGATAAAGCAAAACATGGAATAAACATACAGTGGGGCAAAAAAGTATTTAGTCAACCACCAATTGTGCAAGTTCTCCCACTTAAAAAGATGAGAGAGGCCTGTAGTTTTCATCATAAGTACACTTCAACTATGACAGACAAAATGAGAAGAAAAAAATCCAGAAAATCACATTGTAGGATTTTTAATGAATTTATTTGCAAATTATGGTGGAAAATAAGTATTTGGTCAATAAAAAAAGTTTATCTCAATACTTTGTTATATACCCTTTGTTGGCAATGACAGAGGTCAAACGTTTTCTGTAAGTCTTCACAAGGTTTTTACACACTTGCTGGTATTTTGGCCCATTCCTCCATGCAGATCTCCTCTAGAGCAGTGATGTTTTGGGGCTGTTGCTGGGCAACACGGACTTTCAACTCCCTCCAAAGATTTTCTATGGGGTTGAGATCTGGAGACTGGCTAGGCCACTCCAGGACCTTGAAATGCTTCTTACGAAGCCACTCCTTCGTTGCCCGGGCGGTGTGTTTGGGATCATTGTCATGCTGAAAGACCCAGCCACGTTTCATCTTCAATGCCCTTGCTGATGGAAGGAGGATTTCACTCAAAATCTCACGATACATGGCCCCATTCATTCTTTCCTTTACACGGATCAGTCGTCCTGGTCCCTTTGCAGAAAACCAGCCCCAAAGCATGATGTTTCCACCCCCATGCTTCACAGTAGGTATGGTGTTCTTTGGATGCAACTCAGCATTCTTTGTCCTCCAAACACGACGAGTTGAGTTTTTACCAAAAAGTTATATTTTGGTTTCATCTGACCATATGACATTCTCCCAATCCTCTTCTGGATCATCCAAATGCTCTCTAGCAAACTTCAGACGGGCCTGGACATGTACTGGCTTAAGCAGGGGGACACGTCTGGCACTGCAGGATTTGAGTCCCTGGCGGCGTAGTGTGGTAGGCTTTGTTACTTTGGTCCCAGCTCTCTGCAGGTCATTCACTAGGTCCCCCCGTGTGGTTCTGGGATTTTTGCTCACTGTTCTTGTGATCATTTTGACCCCACGGGGTGAGATCTTGCGTGGAGCCCCAGATCGAGGGAGATTATCAGTGATCTTGTATGTCTTCCATTTCCTAATAATTGCTCCCACAGTTGATTTCTTCAAACCAAGCTGCTTACCTATTGCAGATTCAGTCTTCCCAGCCTGGTGCAGGTCTACAATTTTGTTTCTGGTGTCCTTTGACAGCTCTTTCGTCTTGGCTATAGTGGAGTTTGGAGTGTGACTGTTTGAGGTTGTGGACAGGTGTCTTTTATACTGATAACAAGTTCAAACAGGTGCCATTAATACAGGTAACGAGTGCAGGACAGAGGAGCCTCTTAAAGAAGAAGTTACAGGTCTGTGAGAGCCAGAAATCTTGCTTGTTTGTAGGTGACCAAATACTTATTTTCCAAATAAATTCATAAAAAAATCCTACAATGTGATTTTCTGGATTTTGTCTGTCATAGTTGAAGTGTACCTATGATGAAAATTACAGGCCTCATCTTTTTAAGTGGGAGAACTTGCACAATTGGTGGCTGACTAAATACTTTTTTGCCCTACTGTATATAAACAAATTCAGCAAAAAAAGAAACGTCCTCTCACTGTCAAATGCATTTATTTTCAGCAAACTTAACGTGTGTAAACATTTTGTATGAACATAAGATTCATCAACTGAGACATAAACTGAACAAGTTCCACAGACATGTAACTAACAGAAATTGAATAATGTGTCCCTGGTCAAAATCAAAAGTAACAGTCACTATCTGGTGTGGCAACAGCTGCATTAAGTACTGCAGTGCATCCTCTTCATGGACTGCACCAGATTTGCAGGTTCTTGCTGTGAGATGTTACCCTGCTCTTCCACCAAGGTACCTGCATGTTCCCGGACATTTCTGGGGGGAATGGCCCTAGCCCTCACCCTCTGATCCAACAGGTCCCAGACATGCTCAATGGGATTGAGATACGGGCTCTTTGCTGGCCATGGCAGAACACTGACATTCCTGTCTTGCAGGAAATCACGCACAGAACGAGCACTATGGCTGGTGGCATTGTCATGTCAGGATGAGCCTGCAGGAAGGGTACCACATGAGGGAGGAGGATGTCTTCACTGTAATGCACAGTGTTGAAATTGCCTGCAATGACAACAAGCTCAGTCCAATGATGCTGTTACACACCGCCCCAGACCATGACGGACCCTCCACCTCCAAATCGATCTCGCTCCAGATTACAGGGCTCGGTGTAACGCTCATTCCTTCGACGATAAACGAGAATCGAACATCACCCTCGGTGAGACTAAACCGTGACTCGTCATTGAAGAGCACTTTTTACCAGTCCTGTCTGGCCCAGCGATGGTGGATTTGTGCACATAGGTGACATTGTTGCCGGTGATGTCTGGTGAGGACCTGCCTTACAACAGGCCTACAAGCCCTCAGTCCAGCCTCTCAGCCTATTGAGGACAGTCTGAGCACTGATGGAGGGATTGTGCATTCAACTCGGGCAGTTGTTGTTGCCATCCTGTACCTGTCCCGCAGGTGTGATGTTCGGATGTACTGATCCTGTGCAGGTGTTGTTACACGTGGTCTGCCACTGTGAGGACGATCAGCTGTCCGTTTTGTCTCCCTGTAGCGCTGTCTTAGGTGTCTTACAGTACGGACATTGCAATTTATTGCCCTGGCCACATCTGCAGTCCTCATGCCTCCTTGCAGCATGCCTAAGGCACGTTCACACAGATGAGCAGGGACCCTGGGCATCTTTTTTTGTGTTTTTCAGAGTCAGTAGAAAGGCCTCTTTAGTGTCCTAAGTTTTCATAACTGTGACTTTAATTGCCTACCGTCTGTAAGCTGTTAGTGTCTTAACGACCGTTCCACAGGTGCATGTTCATTAATTGTTTATGGTTCATTGAACAAGCAGGGGGAAACAGTGTTTAAACCCTTTACAATGAAGATCTGTGAAGTTATTTGGATTTTTACGAATGATCTTTCAAAGACAGGGTCCTGAAAAAGGGACATTTCTTTTTTTGCTGAGTTTATATACACAGTATCAGTCAATTGTTTGGACACAACTACTCATTCCATGGTTTTTCTTAGTGTTTTACTCTATTCTACATTTTAGGATAATCGTGAAGACAAACTATGAATTAACACACGTGGGATCATGTAGTAACCAGAAAAGTGTTCAACAAAGCTTTATGAGATGCATTTCAATTAACAGGTGTGCCTTGTTAAAAGTTAAGCCCAGCTTTGCCTTGACAGCTTTGCACACTCTTGGCATTCTCGCAACCAACTTCATGAGGAATGCTTTTCCAACAGTCTTGAAGGACTTCCCACATATGCTGAGTACTTGTTGGCTGTGGTCCAACTCATTCCAAACCATCTCAATCTGGGTTGAGTTTGGGTGATTGTGGAGGCCAGGTCATCTTATACAGCACCATCACTCTCCTTCTTGGTCAAATAGCCCTTACACAGCCTGGAGGTGTGTTTGGGGTCATTGTCCTGTTGAAAAACAAATGACAGTCCCAATAAGCAAAAACTAGATGGAATGGCATATCACTGCAGAATGCTGTGGTAGCCATGCTGGTTAAGTGTGCCTTGAATTCTAGATAAATCAGACTGTGTCAGCAGCAAAGCACCATCACATCTCCTCCTCCGTGCTTCTCGGTGGGAACCACACATGCGGAGATCATCTGTTCACATACTCTGCATCTCACAAAGACATGGCAGTGAGAACCAAAAAACAATGTCAAGTTTAGAACAAAGGACAGTTTCTTTGCAGCAATTCCACCAAGGCCTGATTCACACAGTTGATGTTGAGATGTGTCTGTTAGTTGAACTCTGAAGCTTTTATTTGGGCTGCAATTTTTGAGGCTGGTAACTCTTATGAACTTATCCTCTGCAGCAGAGTTAACTCTGGGTCTTCCTTTCCTGTGGCGGTCCTCATGAGAGCCAGTTTCATCATAGCGCTTGAAGAAACGTTCAAAGTTCTTGACATTTTCTGCATTGACTGACCTTCATGTCTTAAAGTAATGATGGAGTCATCTCTTTGCTTATTTGAGCTGTTCTTGCCATAATATGGACGTGGTCTTTTACCAAATATTTTGTATACACCCCTACCTTGTCACAACACAATGGATTGGCTCAAACTCATTAAGAAGGAAAGATATTCCACAAATGAACTTTTAACAAGGAGCACCTGTTAGTCACCTGGAATGCATTTTAATTATCTCATGAAGCTGGATTACCAAGAGTGTGCAAAGCTGTCATCAAAGCAAAGGGTAGCTACTTTTAAGAATATAAAATATATTTAGATGTTTTTGGTTAGTACATGATTCCATATGTGTTACTTCATAGTTTTGATGTTTTCAATATTATTCTACAATGTAGAAAATAGTAAAAAGTAAAGAAAACCCCCTTTAATGAGTACGTGTGTCCAAACTTTTGACTGATACTGTATATATACCCCTTGACTTATTGCACATTGTTTATGTTACAGCCTGAATTGAAACTGGATTCAATAGATTTCTTTCTATTTTTATTCACACCCCTGAGTGAAAACTTTGTAGAAGCACCTTTGGTAGCGATCACAGCTGTGAGTCTTTCTGGGTAAGTGTCTATGGGCGTTTGGATTGGATTGTAGAACATTGCCTATTATTTTTTTCAAAATTCTTCAAGCTTCTGTCAAATTGGTTGTTGATCTTTGCTCGAAAACCATTTGTAGTTCTTGCCATAGTTTTTCAGGTAGATTTAAGTCAAAACTGTAACTCGGCCTCTCGAACAATCTTTTTCTTCTTCTTTTAAAAATAAAAATAAATCTTCTCTTTTAGCCAGGTAAAGACTGATTGTCTTTTTTTATATGCATTCTCTCTCTTATAGGGGAAGGAGAATATGTCATTAGTACTGTCAGCTGTGCTTAATTGCCTCTGGTTACCTTGTCTCCCATGCCTTGTTGGGCTACTATCCGTGAGCCCAGCCTGCCCTCTGGTGGTCCTTCCACATACCTTCCCCCCCAGGACCGAACCGGAGGGTCGGGTGCCAGACGCACCGTCTTGGTCGCGTCGGGACAGCGCGTCTGCATTCCCGTTCCTCGATCCGGCCCTTTGGAGGACATGGAAAGAGAACGGTTGTAAAGACAAAAAACATCTGGCTATTCTGTTGTTATTGTTTCTCTTACCAGCCATCCACATGAGGGGCGCATGGTCAGTAACTAATGCAAACCTCCGACCCAGTAGGTGGTACCGGAGATAATCGAGGGCCCACTTGATGGCTAAGGCCTCTTTCTCTACGGTAGCATACCTCTGTTCCCGATCGCTGAGCTTCCTACTTATGAAGAGAATCGGCTTCTCTGCTTCGCCTTTACCCTGAGCTAGTACGGCCCAGAGCCCCGTATCCGAGGCGTCGACCTGCACAATGAACTCTTGTGAGAAGTCCGGAGCCTTTAGAACGGGATCAGAACACAGGCCATCTTTTAGCAATTGAAAGGCCTCTTCCGTCTCGTCTTTCCACTCTACCTGGTTTGGCAGGTTCTTCTTGATGAGGTTTGTGAGGGGGTTGGCAATGGTTGCATCCCTTATCCCTAAGAAGGCCCGAACGTCTCGCTTGGTCCGGGGTCGAGGCCATTCACGAATTGCCTGTGGGGGTATTTTCCCATTCACCACGGTGTACCCCAGGTATTCCGCTTCGGACAGGCCCAGGCAGCATTTATTTGGATTGGCTGTCAACCCTGTGGCTTCCAAACTCACGAGCACCGCCTGTAATCGCAGGAGGTGACTACCCCAGTCCTCGCTGTGGATGACCACATCGTCTATGTACGCCGCTGCATACTCTTGATGGGGCCGTAGAATGGCATCCATGAGGCGTTGGAAAGTTGCAGCGGCACCATGCAGTCCGAAGGGCATCCTCACATACTGGAAAAGCCCCTCTGGGGTGGCGAAAGCAGTCTTTGGGCGATCCCCTGGAGCCACTGGCACTTGCCAATATCCCTTCGTCAAATCCAGGGTGGTGATAAACTTGGCCTTTCCTAAGCAAGCGCTCCAAGAGTTCATCCACGCGGGGCATGGGATACGCATCGAATGTGGAGATGGCATTCACGCCCCTAAAGTCGTTGCAGAGTCTCATACTACCATCGGATTTGGGGACCAGGACTATGGGACTGGACCACTCACTCGTTGATGGCTCGATCACGCCCATCCTCAACATCTCCCTTACCTCTTTCTTAGCGATGACTCGGCAAGCCTCAGGAATCCTGTAAGGGCGGGTATGCACCTTCTTGCCGGGTTCAGTGTGGATATGGTGGAACAGGACATCTGTTTGTCCTGGGAATGGAGAGAATATTCGACTGAAGTTCATAATCAGCTTGTCTTGACTGCTCCGGTAGGAGAGTTTGGCCAAGGCGCACCTGTGGGAGAGCCTCCTCTTTTCCTTTGCCCTCCAGGGCCATCAAAGCTACCTCCTCCTCTCGTTCATGGTACATCTTCAACAGGTTTATGTGATAGAGCTGGACCTTCTTCCTCCTGTCAGGTTGCTTGATGAGGTAATTTACCTCGTAGGGCCCCCTCCACTGCGCCAGCAAGCGATGTTTGGCCGTGGGCACGAGCACCATCACTTTCTCTCCCATAGTGAAATCACAGGGGGTCGCGGACTTATCATAGGCCCAGCCTTGGGTCCTTTGTGCCTTCTCCATATGCTGCTTGACTATGGGCCACACTGCTGACAGGCGGTCTCTCATCAGGGTAATGTGTTCTATTGTGGATCGAAAGGGGCATGGTTGGGTCTCCTTGGCTAAGTCGAGGATCCCTCGACAGGGTCTACCATAGAGCAATTCAAACGGAGAGAATCCAGTGGATGCCTGGGGTACTTCTCGCAGGGCAAACATTAAGTGTGGGAGAAGCATGTCCCAGTTTTTCCCGTCTCAGGACACCACTCTTCTCAACATGCTTTTAATCGTTTTGTTCAAGTGTTCACACAACCCGTCTGTTTGAGGGTGGAATATGCTTGTACGTATCTGTTGAACCTGATATAAACGACACAACTCCTTCATCAACCGGGACATGTACGGGGTTCCTTGATCGGTTAAGATCGTCTTGGGGAGGCCCACACGAGAGAACATCAGGAATAACTCCTTGGCAATTCCCTTTGACGACATGTTATGCAGGGGTATGGCCTCTGGGAACTTGGTAGCGTAATCTATAACCACTAGGATGTACTTGTGTCCTCTGGCGGATTTTGGGAGGGGTCCTATGAGGTCCATAGCTATGCGTTTAAAGGGTCTCTATGATGGGGAGAGGAATCAAAGGGTTACGTAGGTGTGGCCGTGGAGCTGTACGTTGACATTGATCACACGTCCTACAATACCTGGCCACATCCCTGGTGACCCGGGGCCAATATAATCTCTGCATGATTCTGTCAATAGTCTTGTCTCGTGCCAGGTGTCCTCCTAGGACGTGGGAATGGGCTAACTGTAGAACGGTATCCCTGTATGGTCTAGGCACCATTAGTAATTCCTGGTTTTCCCCCCTTCGTTGTACGACCCAGTATAAGAGACCCCGCCTGATTGCATAGTAAGGAAGAGGGGGCTCACCTGATCCGTCGACATTCCTCCCGTCGATCACCTTTACCTTCCTCACGGCCTCCCTTAGGTCTGGGTCTCTATGCTGCGAGGTGCCAAACTGTCCCTTTAATTCCTGGGGCAGGTCGACCTCGGTAGAGGGATGTGGAGGTTGTTCCCCATCCCCATCAGGGGTGACCGAGGAGAATCCCTTCCAGGTTCCCGCCTTGGATGGAGCTTCAAATATATCCCTTAGCGCCTGGTTGCTCCTTCCTTCCTGCTTTGTGTATAACCCTTCACAGGTGTCTTCATCGGTGGTTTCCTGGAATATCTGTCGTAAACGTTGGGTCACTATTTCTTCCTCTGCTGCAGAGGATGAGGACGGGGCTACGTCTCCTTGTAGGACTACTACCTTGGGCTTGAATTCTCTTCTTTCCTGTCCCCCTTCTTCCCGTGCATAACGTCATCTGCCGAAGCTCCTTATATAGGGGACAGTCTCTCCCGATCAATAATGGCACCTTCAGCTGGGGCACTTTCCCTGCCCTGACTGTACACCTTCCTTTTGGAGTGAGAATAGGCAGATTCACAGTGGGGTAATAGTGGGCGTCTCCATGGATACAGGATACGGCTACTTTGTCTGGTAGCAGTGTTGTGGAGGTCACCATCCGCTCCTCTACTAACGTAACCATACTTCCCGAGTTGAGAATGGCTACCACATCTTGTCCTTCGACTCGAACCGGAATCTCTGGGGCTATCTCTGCTAACCAACAGTGTTGATCCTGCCCCCTCAAAACGGGATGTGTGGGGGTAGGCAGTGATGACTCCGTGACCATGGGCTCATCCTTGCTAGGACATTGTGGGGCATAATGGTCGGGAGACTGACATTTATAACACCGACCCTGCTGTGTGGTGGCTGACTTCTCCCACCTCCGGGGGGGGCTTGGACGTTTCGGTGGCGGACGCGCCGGGGTGAGTCGTGGTATGGGATTGGAAGCCTCCTTCCGTTCCTCCTTGTCACTTTTTAACGTCATCGGCTGACAACGGGTTGGCTTGCCCCACAACCCTTTTTAAGTCACTGGGTAATTCCCTCTATCTTGTCCACTACGAGTGTCTCTATCACATGTCCTAGTCCCTTTCCAGGTTCTAGCCACTGTTTTGTCAGTCGTATTAATGCGAAGATCTGGGCACGGACGGGTTGATCAGCTGTATAGGTCCATTGATGGAACTTTACGGCCGTATCTCTGGCAGTCAGCTGGTACCGGGACAGGATCTCGGTTTTTAGTCGCCCATAGTCAGCAGCTTCGCGGGAATCCAGGTCAAAATAGGCTTCCTGAGTCACCCCGGTCAAAAGAGGGGCTAATGCGCTCGCCCATTCTGTGGACGGCCACTCTTCCAAGGTGGCCGTCCTTTCGAAGGTCATGAGGAAGGCCTCAATATCATCCTCCTTGGAGAGACGAGGTAAGATGGCGTGAGCAGCCGCTCTTGGCTTAACTCTAAGTTCTTCTCGTTGGCTCAGCTGTTGTTGCAGGAGTTCTATGGTTGTCTGCTGTGCCGTGATCAATTGTTGTAGTAGGGCGTTATCCATCATTCTTGAATGGTTCCTCCGGGTCTACTGGAAGAATCTTGATTTACTCACTTATCCTTGTGTCACTCGTCCACCTAGTGCCCGCATTCTCCACCAATGTGAGCGGACCAAGTAATTGGGCGTCACTCTAAAGCGGGAAGGTGGAATAAACGAGTCAGGAGTAGGTTTTCTTGATTGAACACAGTTCTCTATTGAGGGCATTTGGTTAACACAAACACTCCAACATAATCAATGAAAATCTTCCAAGGAAAAACATACATCTTCTTCAGATGAAACAGGAACACAATAGGATTATCTTTAAACTACAACAAAAGTCACGGAATTGTCACCGTCTTAGTGGTTCTTCCTGGATAGCTCCTCTGTCTCGGTGGCCATCTTCCAGAGATAGTTTTCCCCCCACTCGCTGCTGGTTCCATTCTCTCTCTTATAGGGGAAGGAGAATATGTCATTAGTACCGTCAGCTCTGCTTAATTGCCTCTGGTTACCTTGTCTCCCATGCCTTGTTGGGCTACTATCCGTGAGCCCAGCCTGCCCTCTGGTGGTCCTTCCACATACCTTCCCCCCCAGGACCGAACCGGAGGGTCGGGTGCCAGACGCACCGTCTTGGTCGCGTCGGGACAGCGCGTCTGCATTCCCGTTCCTCGATCCGGCCCTTTGGAGGACATGGAAAGAGAACGGTTGTAAAGACAAAAAACATCTGGCTATTCTGTTGTTATTGTTTCTCTTACCAGCCATCCACATGAGGGGCGCATGGTCAGTAACTAATGCAAACCTCCGACCCAGTAGGTAGTACCGGAGATAATCGAGGGCCCACTTGATGGCTAAGGCCTCTTTCTCTACGGTAGCATACCTCTGTTCCCGATCGCTGAGCTTCCTACTTATGAAGAGAATCGGCTTCTCTGCTTCGCCTTTACCCTGAGCTAGTACGGCCCAGAGCCCCGTATCCGAGGCGTCGACCTGCACAATGAACTCTTGTGAGAAGTCCGGAGCCTTTAGAACGGGATCAGAACACAGGCCATCTTTTAGCAATTGAAAGGCCTCTTCCGTCTCGTCTTTCCACTCTACCTGGTTTGGCAGGTTCTTCTTGATGAGGTTTGTGAGGGGGTTGGCAATGGTTGCATCCCTTATCCCTAAGAAGGCCCGAACGTCTCGCTTGGTCCGGGGTCGAGGCCAGTCACGAATTGCCTGTGGGGGTATTTTCCCATTCACCACGGTGTACCCCAGGTATTCCGCTTCGGACAGGCCCAGGCAGCATTTATTTGGATTGGCTGTCAACCCTGTGGCTTCCAAACTCACGAGCACCGCCTGTAATCGCAGGAGGTGACTACCCCAGTCCTCGCTGTGGATGACCACATCGTCTATGTACGCCGCTGCATACTCTTGATGGGGCCGTAGAATGGCATCCATGAGGCGTTGGAAAGTTGCAGCGGCACCATGCAGTCCGAAGGGCATCCTCACATACTGGAAAAGCCCCTCTGGGGTGGCGAAAGCAGTCTTTGGGCGATCCCCTGGAGCCACTGGCACTTGCCAATATCCCTTCGTCAAATCCAGGGTGGTGATAAACTTGGCCTTTCCTAAGCAAGCGCTCCAAGAGTTCATCCACGCGGGGCATGGGATACGCATCGAATGTGGAGATGGCATTCACGCCCCTAAAGTCGTTGCAGAGTCTCATACTACCATCGGATTTGGGGACCAGGACTATGGGACTGGACCACTCACTCGTTGATGGCTCGATCACGCCCATCCTCAACATCTCCCTTACCTCTTTCTTAGCGATGACTCGGCAAGCCTCAGGAATCCTGTAAGGGCGGGTATGCACCTTCTTGCCGGGTTCAGTGTGGATATGGTGGAACAGGACATCTGTTTGTCCTGGGAATGGAGAGAATATTCGACTGAAGTTCATAATCAGCTTGTCTTGACTGCTCCGGTAGGAGAGTTTGGCCAAGGCGCACCTGTGGGAGAGCCTCCTCTTTTCCTTTGCCCTCCAGGGCCATCAAAGCTACCTCCTCCTCTCGTTCATGGTACATCTTCAACAGGTTTATGTGATAGAGCTGGACCTTCTTCCTCCTGTCAGGTTGCTTGATGAGGTAATTTACCTCGTAGGGCCCCCTCCACTGCGCCAGCAAGCGATGTTTGGCCGTGGGCACGAGCACCATCACTTTCTCTCCCATAGTGAAATCACAGGGGGTCGCGGACTTATCATAGGCCCAGCCTTGGGTCCTTTGTGCCTTCTCCATATGCTGCTTGACTATGGGCCACACTGCTGACAGGCGGTCTCTCATCAGGGTAATGTGTTCTATTGTGGATCGAAAGGGGCATGGTTGGGTCTCCTTGGCTAAGTCGAGGATCCCTCGACAGGGTCTACCATAGAGCAATTCAAACGGAGAGAATCCAGTGGATGCCTGGGGTACTTCTCGCAGGGCAAACATTAAGTGTGGGAGAAGCATGTCCCAGTTTTTCCCGTCTCAGGACACCACTCTTCTCAACACGCTTTTAATCGTTTTGTTCAAGTGTTCACACAACCCGTCTGTTTGAGGGTGGAATATGCTTGTACGTATCTGTTGAACCTGATATAAACGACACAACTCCTTCATCAACCGGGACATGTACGGGGTTCCTTGATCGGTTAAGATCGTCTTGGGGAGGCCCACACGAGAGAACATCAGGAATAACTCCTTGGCAATTCCCTTTGACGACATGTTACGCAGGGGTATGGCCTCTGGGAACTTGGTAGCGTAATCTATAACCACTAGGATGTACTTGTGTCCTCTGGCGGATTTTGGGAGGGGTCCTATGAGGTCCATAGCTATGCGTTTAAAGGGTCTCTATGATGGGGAGAGGAATCAAAGGGTTACGTAGGTGTGGCCGTGGAGCTGTACGTTGACATTGATCACACGTCCTACAATACCTGGCCACATCCCTGGTGACCCGGGGCCAATATAATCTCTGCATGATTCTGTCAATAGTCTTGTCTCGTGCCAGGTGTCCTCCTAGGACGTGGGAATGGGCTAACTGTAGAACGGTATCCCTGTATGGTCTAGGCACCATTAGTAATTCCTGGTTTTCCCCCCTTCGTTGTACGACCCAGTATAAGAGACCCCGCCTGATTGCATAGTAAGGAAGAGGGGGCTCACCTGATCCGTCGACATTCCTCCCGTCGATCACCTTTACCTTCCTCACGGCCTCCCTTAGGTCTGGGTCTCTATGCTGCGAGGTGCCAAACTGTCCCTTTAATTCCTGGGGCAGGTCGACCTCGGTAGAGGGATGTGGAGGTTGTTCCCCATCCCCATCAGGGGTGACCGAGGATAATCCCTTCCAGGTTCCCGCCTTGGATGGAGCTTCAAATATATCCCTTAGCGCCTGGTTGCTCCTTCCTTCCTGCTTTGTGTATAACCCTTCACAGGTGTCTTCATCGGTGGTTTCCTGGAATATCTGTCGTAAACGTTGGGTCACTATTTCTTCCTCTGCTGCAGAGGATGAGGACGTGGCTACGTCTCCTTGTAGGACTACTACCTTGGGCTTGAATTCTCTTCTTTCCTGTCCCCCTTCTTCCCGTGCATAACGTCATCTGCCGAAGCTCCTTATATAGGGGACAGTCTCTCCCGATCAATAATGGCACCTTCAGCTGGGGCACTTTCCCTGCCCTGACTGTACACCTTCCTTTTGGAGTGAGAATAGGCAGATTCACAGTGGGGTAATAGTGGGCTCATGGATACAGGATACGGCTACTTTGTCTGGTAGCAGTGTTGTGGAGGTCACCATCCGCTCCTCTACTAACGTAACCATACTTCCCGAGTTGAGAATGGCTACCACATCTTGTCCTTCGACTCGAACCGGAATCTCTGGGGCTATCTCTGCTAACCAACAGTGTTGATCCTGCCCCCTCAAAACGGGATGTGTGGGGGTAGGCAGTGATGACTCCGTGACCATGGGCTCATCCTTGCTAGGACATTGTGGGGCATAATGGTCGGGAGACTGACATTTATAACACCGACCCTGCTGTGTGGTGGCTGACTTCTCCCACCTCCGGGGGGGGCTTGGACGTTTCGGTGGCGGACGCGCCGGGGTGAGTCGTGGTATGGGATTGGAAGCCTCCTTCCGTTCCTCCTTGTCACTTTTTAACGTCATCGGCTGACAACGGGTTGGCTTGCCCCACAACCCTTTTTAAGTCACTGGGTAATTCCCTCTATCTTGTCCACTACGAGTGTCTCTATCACATGTCCTAGTCCCTTTCCAGGTTCTAGCCACTGTTTTGTCAGTCGTATTAATGCGAAGATCTGGGCACGGACGGGTTGATCAGCTGTATAGGTCCATTGATGGAACTTTACGGCCGTATCTCTGGCAGTCAGCTGGTACCGGGACAGGATCTCGGTTTTTAGTCGCCCATAGTCAGCAGCTTCGCGGGAATCCAGGTCAAAATAGGCTTCCTGAGTCACCCCGGTCAAAAGAGGGGCTAATGCGCTCGCCCATTCTGTGGACGGCCACTCTTCCAAGGTGGCCGTCCTTTCGAAGGTCATGAGGAAGGCCTCAATATCATCCTCCTTGGAGAGACGAGGTAAGATGGCGTGAGCAGCCGCTCTTGGCTTAACTCTAGGTTCTTCTCGTTGGCTCAGCTGTTGTTGCAGGAGTTCTATGGTTGTCTGCTGTGCCGTGATCAATTGTTGTAGTAGGGCGTTATCCATCATTCTTAAATGGTTCCTCCGGGTCTACTGGAAGAATCTTGATTTACTCACTTATCCTTGTGTCACTCGTCCACCTAGTGCCCGCATTCTCCACCAATGTGAGCGGACCAAGTAATTGGGCGTCACTCTAAAGCGGGAAGGTGGAATAAACGAGTCAGGAGTAGGTTTTCTTGATTGAACACAGTTCTCTATTGAGGGCATTTGGTTAACACAAACACTCCAACATAATCAATGAAAATCTTCCAAGGAAAAACATACATCTTCTTCAGATGAAACAGGAACACAATAGGATTATCTTTAAACTACAACAAAAGTCACGGAATTGTCACCGTCTTAGTGGTTCTTCCTGGATAGCTCCTCTGTCTCGGTGGCCATCTTCCAGAGATAGTTTTCCCCCCACTCGCTGCTGGTTCCATTCTCTCTCTTATAGGGGAAGGAGAATATGTCATTAGTACCGTCAGCTCTGCTTAATTGCCTCTGGTTACCTTGTCTCCCATGCCTTGTTGGGCTACTATCCGTGAGCCCAGCCTGCCCTCTGGTGGTCCTTCCACAGTGTATATAAATATTTAAAACATACACTATACTTGCAGTGAAGCCGCTCAACAAATACATCACGTTAGTCATCTAACAGACTCAAGGGCATGTCGACAGATCTCCCACAAGGTCAAAAATGTGTGTGTGTATATATGCATGTGTACAAACACCTGCACGGCACCAGCCTCAGGCCAACCTGGGATTCACTGTAACAACAATGTCCCTCAGTGTCATTCAAAACATTATTTTTGTTATGTTTTGATTTTTGACTTTTTTTTTTGTTGACTTATCTTTGGCTGTTGTTCTATCCCCCGCCCAGCAACTCCACTCCCTCTTGTCTCCAATTCCACATCCCAACCCTCAGCTTCCCTCAGTCCATCCCACCTATTTCTGCTGGCCACCCTTTTCGGATATTATACGGACCATATATCTTTCAACTATACTGTGGTGTTTAACATACAATTTCAATCTATCTAAGATAAATACTTTTACTTACTGTATTAGTATATTAGTCATTGACTGACCCGGTCTCTCCAGATCTCCCAACAGTACTAATTCTAGGGTCAATTTTAGATCAATGTTATGCATTTTCAACCATTCCTCAACCTGAGACCAGAAACTTGAAGGCATTACCAAAATAAATGGTCTGTTGATTCTGTATCCTCACAACAGAATCTGCAGAGTTTCGATGATTTTATTCCCCAAATATTCAACATTTTGTTGGTGGCAAGAATTCTATATAATCATTTTGAATCTTGTGTTTATTTTATATATCAACTCATAATGTCCACCCTGTACCATGGTACATCAAAAATCTTTTCCCAATGATTTTGCAATCTGTATGGCACAGCTGTCAACATCCTGGTACTCAAATGAAACTGCTATACTTTCCTATTTATGCTATTTTTATTCCTCCTGTCACGTGTGCTCCCTCTCCGGCCTCTAGGTCACCAGGCTGCTCGTTATGGCGCATACCTGTCACTATCGTTACACGCACCTGCGTGTCATCAGACTCACCTGGACTCCATCACTTCCCTGATTACCTGCCCTATATATGTCACTCCCTTTGGTTCCTTTCCCAGGCATCATTGTTTCTAGTTCTGTTTCATGTCTGTGTGTTGTTAGTTTCTTGTTTTCTATTATGTTTCGTTTATTTACTAAAACACTCACTCCCTGAACTTGCTTCCTGACTCTCAGTGCACATCTTTACAGAATGACGA
The DNA here is from genome assembly GCF_045791955.1 of Oncorhynchus clarkii lewisi. Classification (NCBI taxonomy): domain Eukaryota; kingdom Metazoa; phylum Chordata; class Actinopteri; order Salmoniformes; family Salmonidae; genus Oncorhynchus; species Oncorhynchus clarkii. The sequence continues at coordinate 28,734,466 of NC_092165.1, forward strand.
CGGGAAGCATCAGGGAGTGTTTTTAGTTTTAGTTTTGTTTCGATGGGAATGACGTCAGGTCCGGGAACCGCTAAAGGCTCTCGTGCCTCCGCCGGCTCTCCGGGCTCTCATGCCTCCGCCGGCTCTCCGGGCTCTCATGCCTCCGCCGGTTCCCCGGGCTCTCATGCCTCCGCCGGCTCCCCGGGCTCTCATGCCTCCGCCGGCTCCCCGGGCTCTCATGCCTCCGCCGGCTCCCCGGGCTCTCATGCCTCCGCCGGCTCCCCGGGCTCTCATGCCTCCGCCGGCTCCCCGGGCTCTCTTGCCTCCGCCGGCTCCCCGGGCTCTCATGCCTCCGCCGGCTCCCCGGGCTCTCATGCCTCCGCCGGCTCCCCGGGCTCTCATGCCTCCGCCGGCTCCCCGGGCTCTCATGCCTCCGCCGGCTCCCCGGGCTCTCATGCCTCCGCCGGCTCCCCGGGCTCTAATGCCTCCGCCGGCTCCCCGGGCTCTCATGCCTCCGCCGGCTCTCATGGTCCTCGTGAAAGTAACAAATTGACACGTTTTTATTTTCGTCAAAAACAACTTTATATTGAAGGAGTGCCTTTGATTTGACGGCCTGCATGTGCGCAGTTTGGCGACCGTTTAGACCCGATGACGTGTTTCTACACATGAACTTAGCCAACATCGACATGACATCGCCTACAAGTGTGATCTGGGATTTCTATTGGAGAAGAAAGGAGGAAGGTACTGTCTTTGCTATAACACCATAAGCATGCATAAAACACGTATATTCATGCAACAGAAATTATTTATACAAAAATTGATTCGAAAACAAACAATGATTTTTATTGTTTAATGTGACTCTAAACTGATATTTTATCCAGCTAGCTAGCTAGTGGGCAAGTTAGCTGGTCATGCTGTTGAACGTATGTTCTGACGTAGCTCATCGCAGGCTACATTTTCTACTGTGATTGGTCAACAACGACGGCACCGCTTGAAAAAAATAGAGCAAAATCCTTTTCTCCGCCTCGGCTGAGCGGCTTACACAGGCACGCAAGCACCGTTGACTGCTCTGCCTTGGTAACCCCGTCCGTCCGCCGCACGCTGTGTCAGCGCAATGAGGAAGCCCGGGAGAGATACGAGGGAGAGAAAGATCAATATGAACATGACATAGAAGGATATGGTCTCCCTCTCTGAAACTGCCCCTATGATTAGTCTTTCTACCCTAGATAGTTACAGTATCAGCGTTGTGCAGCCACAGACCCTGTATGATGTGTGAAGGTGGGGATGAAGCGCTAACCGTCACTACCTCGGCTACACACACATCTGATCCTCTATCACACACTGTCTCAAACAGTGCTACCCCCACACACATATCAACCTGCCTTGCCTCAGTTACATAAGCAGCTCCTGTGCTGTGAGCAATTCATGACTGTGTGTGATTAGCTCCGGGGTAATATGTTAACACTCGGGCACAGTCATCGCTCTTTGTCTCTCACATACGCACACATACACACACACGTACACACATGCTTTGAACCCTGCAGGCACATGGGCTACAGCACAAACATAGAGCAGAGCTCTCAATGCACAGAAACTCAGCGAGACCGACATGGCAAGAGAGATCCATACAGCTCTCGCTGTGTGTGTGTGTGTGTCTGAGCGTGCACATTTGTGCGTGTCTGTGCTTGTGTGTAAGCCACTGTTCCATCTAAGCTGCGCCCAGCTCCCCTCGGACTGCCGTGCAGATGAAATATCAGTCAGCACAGAGAAGCACAAGATTGAACTTCACTCATCTTTCTAGAGTTTTCCCCTTTAGTTAGCACTATCAACATTTTCAATTTACTGTGGGATTTGTGCTCGAATCAATGCAATATTAGCCACTTTCAATGTAGCATACCGAAACAAAACTAACTATGCAAGACTTATTATGCAAAACGAACTGTGCAATTTACTTGTAGGCAGGTGCATTGGAGTGGAATTCTATTGCATTGACATCCACGACTCAGGCCCGAGCTGCAGTAGGCCTATATGCAAATAGCCATTGCCATATATTTGTCTGTGCCATTCACTTTGAACTGGACTGTGTTTACATCATCAGCGATCCTGAGTAGATGCTCTTGTTTTGAGATCAAAGCGAGAGCTGCATGTAGCCACGTGCACATTTGTTCATATTCTTTGCTAGTTAGTGAGTTGTTAGCACAGTTATAGCTCATTTCTAGTTGACAATGGAGGAGTGGTTGCTTCCTATAAGAGCCTAAGAGTTTTGTTTTTTATGTCATAAAGGGCCAGTGTTGTATTGAGGTGGTCTTGAATAAGCAAAGTATCCAATGGGCAGAGGGTAGCATAATTTGTCTGTCTGATTCTCTGTAATAAAGGTATGGGAAATATAAATGTTTTCGTGTGGTTTCTTGCATCAAACAACACCCAATTTTGAGTCACCTCCTTGTCTGAAGGACAATTGGATAAACAGGTTAATGTCAAAACCTGCATGTTTTTGTTTTTTTCAAAAGTCTCTTGGAACACCAAGAGCTTTGGCTTCTAAAATGTTATGGGATGCAGTTTTCTCCATTTTGTTTTTTATGGTGGGCCTGCATTATGATCAAATAGCCACAGAGCCTACTTGGAAACTGTTAAAACTGTAACTAAAGCGGTACAGCCACAGTGAACGCGCGCTGGAAGTTGCACAGAATTTTCACAATGTTCAAGATTGTGCTCAGCAGACCTGAAATTTGCTCAGTGGAAAATAATTTGCGGGAATATTGGCGTGAGCATTTGAATTTGTGTTTGTGTGTGTGTGCCAGTCAGCCAGCCAGCCAGCCAGCCAGCTGGTCCATTCGAGGGGAATAGTTTTCAGTTTTTCATGGGATACAGCCTACTGTATACAGGGAGAAGGGACTCCATCTGTCATTGGATTCTCTCCGTATCGCTCTCTCTTTCTGAAAATCTCTGTAAATCCGGTGTTTATAATATATAACTCAGTCTGGACCAGGTTTCAGCTGCTGCGCAACACTGACATCCTTCCTCCCATAGATGGTCTGCCTGTACAAGCACCACCTGGACTGGACACGGCTAGACAAACGTATCTTTTTTGAGAAGATCAGGGAGTTTTGCGACGGAGAGGCCATGGACATCACATGCCCTGCACCAAAGTCAAGGGCAGCGCAAAGACAGGCTCTCCGAATATAGATTCCCTTGTTCATGTGGGGTGCGTACGGACCAGTGCATCACTGGGGGCTAGTTCCTAGTCATCTGGTCTATCTGCAGTGCCTCTATGGACATTCACATGACTCTCTCCTAACACACACACACACACACACACGCCATACATTGCTGCTAGTATTTTATTCTGCTGCTCAGTCACTTTACCCCAGATTGTATGCATACAGCGCATTCAGAAAGTATTCAGAACCCTGGACTTTTTCCACATTTTGTTACGTTATAGCCTTATTCTAAAATGTATTCAATTGTTTTCCCCCTCAACAATCTACACACAATACCCCATAATGACAAAGCAAAAACAGGTTTTTATAAATGTTTGCAAAAAAAATAATGGGAAAATTACATTTACATGTTTTCTGACCTTTGATGATTTACAGCCTCAAGCTATGCACACCTGTATTTGGGGAGTTTCTCCCATTCTTCTCTGAAGATCATCTCAAGCTCTGTCAGGTGGGATGGGGAGCGTCAGTTCTGTCCAGAGATGTTGGATCGGGTTCAAGTCGGGTTCAAGTGAGTGGCTGGGCCACTCAAGAACATCCAGAGACTTGTCTGAAGAACATTCAGAAACAACTCCTGCATTGTCTTGGCTGTGTGCTTAGGGTCGTTGTCCTGTTGGAAGGTGAACCTTCACCCCAGTCTGAGGTCCTGAGCACTCTGGACCAGGTTTTCATCAAGGATCTCTCTGTATTGCTTCGTTCCTCTTTCCCTTGATCCTGACTAGTCTCCCAGTCCCTGCCGCTGAAAAACATCCCCACAGCATGATACTGCCACCACCGTGCTTCCCCATAGGGATGGTGCCAGGTTTCCTCCAGATGTGACGTTTGGGATTCAGGCCAAATAGTTCAATCTTGGTGTCATGAGACCAGAGAATCATGATCTGAGAGTCCTTTATGTGCCAAGCGGGCTGTCATGTGCCTTTTACTGAGGAGTGGCTTCCGTCTGACCACTCTACCATAAAGGCCTGATTGGTGGAGTGCTGCAGAGATGGTTGTTCTTCTGGAAGGTTCTCCCATCTCCACAGTGGAGCTCTGCCAGAAATGACCATTGTATACTTGTCACCTCCCTGACCAAGGCCCTTCTCCCCTGATTGGCTGGGTGGGCCTGCTCTAGGAAGAGTCTTGGTTGTTCTACGGACAATTCCTTCGACCTCTTGGCTTGGTTTTTTCTCTGACATGCACTGTCAACTGTGGGACCGTGTGTGTGTGTGTGTGTGTGTGTGTCTTTCCAAATCATGTCTAATCAATTGAATTTACCTCAGGTAGACTCAAATTAAGTTGTTGAAACATCTCAAGGATGATCAATGGAAACCTGAGCTCAGTTTCGAGTCTCATAGCAAAGTGTCTGAATACTTAGAATTTTTTTTTAACCTTTTTTTAACTAGGTGTAACAGTATAGCTTCCGTCCCTCTCCTCGCCCCAACCTGGGCTCGAACCAGGGACCCTCTGCACACATCAACCACAGTCACTCACGAAGCATCGTTACCCATCGCGCCACAAAAGTCACGGCTCTTGCAGAGCAAGGGGAACAACTACTTCTAGGTCTCAGAGTGAGTGACGTCACCAACTGAAACACTATTAGCTCGCACCACCGCTAACTAGCTAGCCATTTCACATCGGCCACATAGGCAAGTCAGTTAACCTCTCTAGGGGGTGTGGGACGCTACTGTGCCAACTGGCCAACATCCAGTGAAATTGTAGAGTGCCAAATTCAAAAACAGAAATACTCATTATAAAAATTCATGGAACATACAAGTGTTATACATCTTTTTAAAGATAACCTTCTTTTTAATCCAAACACGGTGTCAGATTTCAAAAATACTTTACGGCGAAAGCAAAGCATGCGATTATCTGAGAACAGCGCCCAGCAGACAAATCATTACAAACATTAACCAGCCAAGTAGACGAGTAACGAAAGTCAGAAATCGCGATTAAAATGAATCACTTACCTTTGATCTTCATATGGTTACACTCTCAAAACTCCCAGTTTGCCAATAAATGTTTGTTTTGTTTGATCAGTCCCTTATATATCCAAAAACCTCAGTTTTGTTAGCGCGTTTTGTTCAGTAAAACACTGTCTCAAACAACATCCGGTGAAATTGCAGAGCATGAAACTCAACAAACAGAAATTCTCATAATAAACATACATAAAAGATACAAATGTTATACACCAGCTTAAAGGTAAACTTCTGGTTAATCCAGCTGCTGTGTCAGATTTCAAAAAGGCGAAAGCAAACCATGCGATTATCTGAGAACAGCGCCCAGCAGACAAATCATTACAAACAGTTAGCAGCCAATAAAATGTATCACTTACCTTTGACGATCTTCATATGATTGCACTCCCAAGACTCCATGTTACACAATAAGTGTTTTGTTTTGTTCGATAAAGTCCCTCTTTATATTCAAAAACCTCTGTTTTGTTGGTGCGTTTTGTTTAGTAACCCAATGGAACAAAGCGTGGTCACAACAGACTGATGAAAAATCAAAAAAGTACCATAAAAGTTCGTAGAAACATGTCAAACGATATTTATAATCAATCCTGAGGTTGTTTTGTCATAAATAATCAATCAAATTTCAACTGGACAAAAGCTTATTCAATAGAAAAGAAAAACAAGAAATGCGCACTCCCGGTCACACGCTGGACTCATGTCTGGAAATGTCCGCTGTCCACTCGTTGAACGTGGTGTTTCTCCCTCATTTTTCAGAGTAAAAGCCTGAAACAATGAGTAGCAGGGAGTTTACTTTGGGCACGCTTTTCATCCAAAATTCCAAATGCTGCTCCCTACCCTAGTGAGGTTAAGAACAAATTCTTATTTACAATGAAGGCCTACCGGGGAACAGTGGGTTAACTGCCTTGTTCAGGGGCAGAATGACAGATTTTTACCTTGTCGGCTCGGGGATTCGATCCAGCAACCTTTTGCTTACTGGCTCAACGTTCTAACCACTAGGCTACCTGCCACCCCATACTTATGTAAACAAGGTATTTCTGTTTTTTATTTTTAATACATTCGCAACCATTTCTAAAAACCTGTTTTCGCTTTGTCATTATGGGGTGTTGTGTGTAGATTAATGAGGACATTTTCTTTAATCCATTTTAGAATAGTGCTTTAACTTCTCTAGGGTAGGGGGCAGCAAAATGTGAAAAACGTCAAGGGGTCTGAATACCTTCCAAATGCACTGTAACTACCGTATCTATCACCAGTATCACTGATATCGTTATTGATATTGTTCTTGTTCATACGGTATATTATGTTGTTCTTTCTCTATTGGCATTGACATTTTTTTTTAAATATAGATTTTTTTGACTCTTTTGATATTGCTACTATGCAAATATGCAAGTTAAAAATTCACTGTACCGTTTACACCTTCTGTATCCTGTGCATGTGAAAAATAAACTTTTGATTTAGTTTGATATAGTGTGTGTTTACCAGAGACAATAATTTGAAGAACAACAACCTGCACTTAAGTCAGAATAGGATATAGGCCAAAGACTAGATAAAGTGTACTTACTCACTCTGTTTAACACATAGCCTCATGTGAATCCTTAAAGAGATGGGGTTAAGGCTTAAGAGGGTGTGAACTATGCTGAATGGGTGTAGACAAAGAACAGCTCTGCAGTAGGTGTACCAAAATATTCAAGGGCCATTTTCTAATAAAAATGGGGCTGCAAGTTCATTAACTTTCAAAGCACAATTACTTTCCCATTTGTTCAACTGCCATTAATAATAAACCATTTTCTAGTTCTGAGTCTCTACTTTTATCCAATGTAAAAAAAAAACCCACACAATTTCAAATGTTGCTACACAAGACCGAATCGAGGCGGTGAGTCACATATATGGCCATGGTCTCTCTTTCTCTCTCTGTCACTCTTCCTTTCCACTCCCCATGCTCTCGCTGTTGTCTCTCTTTAAAGCAGTGCATTGTAAAGGACAGTGTGTGTGTGTGTGTGTGTGTGTGTGTGTGTGTGTGTGTGTGTGTGTGTGTGTGTGTGTGTGTTTCTGCTCTCCTAGTCTGTACTACTGTCTAACCTACTTAAGATCCTTTCATTCTGCCCTGACCAACAGAGGATGGGTTGCAGGCATTACACATCAGTACTGACATGCACAAGAGGACACAAGACAACACACACACATGCCAGCATACAGCTGCTACAGCCACGTCCAGAATTAGCTCCAAGCTCCTGATGTTCGCTCATCTTCCTCCTATCTTTCTCTGTCTCTCTTGTTCTCTGCTCTTTTCTCTCTCGCCTGCTTTCTCACTGCTCACTCTCTTTCTCTCTCTCTCATTTTCTCTATCTCACTGTATTTTCTCCACGCTCCCTCACTCCCCCTCTTTCCCTCTTTCTCCCTGTACTACAGTCTCTCTCTCTCTCTCTCTCTCTCTCTCTCTCTCTCTCTCTCTCTCTCTCTCTCTCTCTCTCTCACTTCGCCTGCTGTGTTCTCCCTGCCTTCTCTGCTGCCTCATCTCTCTCACTCTCACTCCCTTCCTCTCTGAGCCTGTGTGGGGTGGGTGTATGTGTGTGTGTGTGTGCCAGTGAGCGCGTGGGAGACTACATCTTCTTAGTCAGAAGCAGGATAAAGCATGGTAAGCAGCCTGTCTCTTCTCTCCTGACTGACTGACTGACTGGGGTTTTGTGCTTTGGTGGCTCTTTCTGCATGTGTTAGAGGGTAAAGAAGGGTTATTGTTTTTGAAGGGATGGGGAGATTGTGTCTCTTTTGTGAGTAGTTGGTGTATTACGTGTGTGTTGGTTTGTATTTTGACTGTAAAAAGAAAAAGTGTACTATAGCTCAATTTGTACTATACTGTTGTCAATTAGCTAGCTACCACTCATCTTCATATGTTTTATTTATTTGGATCCCCGTTAGCTGTTGCTGATGCAGCACCTACTCTTCCTGGGGTATACTAACACACAGTAGCATTGCTTATCTAGGCTTGCTGAAACCTGTAGCTGGCTATCTCACCAATGGTCTATTTTTAAATGTTTTAGTTCACCTTTATTCTGACAGGGAGTCATGCTGAGACAAAGGTCTCTTTTACAGATGAGCCCTGTATCAAACATACACATCAATATACACGCCAATACACTAAAAGCAAATCGCAATCATATAGAACAAACACATTCTTCAGCGAAAAAGGTCTGAGTGAGTTTTGAAATCCGAATAGAAGGCATGCCATTCTCTCCGTAGGGAAGAAAACTGGACTAGTAGTACTGCATTAGATAAAGTGGTTCTAGATGACATGGTCTCAGATGTTGGCCTCGGGTGATAATGCTGTCTTGCTGCTGTACCTAGATGTGGTATTGGCAGAAAGCCAGGACTTGGATGTTAGTGTGCTGTAGCTTCATCCAGATCTATTGACTCATTTTCTCTGGGTCTGTAGCAGCTTTGTACTGGCATCATGAAAGCTTAGTATCTTGTCAGTGCTGTTGAAAGCAGTTCAATATTAGTTAGAGATGGCTATTGTGCAAGGTTGTTTACTAGTCAGAGCAACACAAGGTTCTCCCTCTCTCTCTCTCTCTCTCTCTCTCTCTCTCTCTCTCTCTCTCTGTGTGTAACGGTTGTAGTGCTTCTGGTCACCATAGTAGTTTCCTGCAACATGGAGCGAGAGTTAGACAGAATCGCCCACATTCAGCGCAGCAGAACTCAAGGACTGTTTCATAATGTTTATAATTCACTGTCAGTCCAGTTACAGTGATCTAGGGTTGTTTGGCTCTAGTCAACTCCACAGGACGGGGGTGTGTATGTGGGTCCTTCCACCCTCTTCCTGGGGTGAGGAGGGGTTCTGCATGCCTCCAGAGTGGTGCCCTCTGGGGATGAGTACGGGCTGCTGGCTCTTGGCCTGAGCTGTACAAATGGATAAAGAACAAGCGTAAACCGATTTATGAGTGAGGCACAGCATTCAGGACAAATCAGGTGGGAGAGAGAGAGAGAGATGGAGGATGATAAGAGAGAGAGAACGAACATTACGGTAGAAAATATGAAGAGGGAGAGTGGCAGGAACAGGAGCTTCTGTTTTTACCCAGAGGCCTTGCACTTCCGTCTGGATGCAGCGCGTGTGTGTGCGGTGAAGTGTTTTGTGTGTGTGCCAACCTAATCTAGCTATAGAGTGGGCGATGCCACGCCACAGATAGGTTGGCTATGCTTTCCGCTACTACACACTTGGCTATGTCGAACAACATCGTCAGCCCTGGATGGAAAGCTATAATCACCTTGGTTCTATCCAGGGATCACACTGCTAAGCTTAAGGATACACACACACACACACACACCTGGCGACTGTCCAGACGTGAGTTTCAGCACTGCAGGTAAATAAGGCTAACTGTGGGAGAATATCTATTTCCCCTAGCCTTTTTTCCCCTCGTGTTGACAGAACCATGTCATCATTTCACACAACAGTCATGTTACTAATGATACTGAACAAAAATATAAATGCAACATGCGATAATTTCAGACTTTACGGAGTTTTCAGGAAGTCAGTCAATTTCTATCAATTGATGAGGCCCTAATCTATGGATGTCACATGACTGGGAATACAGCTAGCATCTGTAGGCCACAGATACCTTAAAAAACAGGTAAGGGCGGGGATCAGAAAACCTGTCAGTATTTGCCTCATGCAGCACGACACATAGAGCTGATCAGGCTGTTGATTGTGGCTTGTGGAATGTTGTCCCACTCCTCTTCAATGGCCGTGAGAAGTTGCTGGATATTGGCGGAAACTGGAACGCTGTCATACATGGCGGTCCAGAGCATCCCAAACATGCTCAATGTCCGGTGAGTCTGCACGCCATGGACGAACTGGGACATTTTCAGCTTCCAGGAATTGTGTACAGATCCTTACGACATGGGGCTGTGGATTATCATGCTGAAACATGAGGAGATGGCGGCGGATGAATGGCACGACAATGGGCCTCAGGATCTCGTCACGTATTCTCTGTGCATTCAAATTGCAATTGTGTTCGTTGCCTGTACCTTATGCTTGCCCATATCATAACCCCACCGCCACCATGATGCACTCTGTTCACAACGTTGACATCAACAAACTGCTCGCCCACACATCCTGCAGGTGAAGAACCCGGATGTAGAGGTTCTGGGCTGGCGTGGTTACACGTGGTCTGCGGTTGTGAGGCTGGTTGGACGTACTGGAGGCGGCTTATGGTAGAGACATTAACATTAAATTATCTGGCAACAGCTCTGGTGGACATTCCTGCAGTCATCATGCCAATTGCAAGCTCCCTCAACTTGACACATCTGTGGCATTGTGCGGTGTGACAAAACTGCACATTTTCGAGTGGCCTTTTGTTATCCCCGGCACAAGGTGCACCTGTGTAATGATCATGCTGTTTAATCAGAGGCTTGATATGCCACACCTGTCAGATGGATGGATTATCACATGTTGTGCACAACATTTTAGAGAAATAATATTTTTGTGCGTATGGAACATTTCTGTGATCTTTACATGCGGCTTTTATATGTTTGTTCAGTCTATCATTGGTGTGTGTGTTTTGAAACTCTGAACCATCAGTATTGAGCAGCAGTCCCATGATACTCCCACTTGTCTCTGTAATAAATGTCCATTGGTTTGTCCTTGCACCCCCCCCCACCCTTTAGATGTTGATTGATGATTGGAGCAGGAGTCTGAGGTCAGCTCAAGGAGAACCACAGGGACCCTATGGTTGATATAGAGATGCGCACGCACGTCACCGGGTCCGACAGATTAGTAACACGAGGTGAAAAGGTGCATGTAGCCACCTGACTCATACGTGAACAAACTGGCAAAACTAAAGCCTAACCCAAGCGACGTGTGTGATACCACCTTCCCTTTTTAAAAGTGTCATTCCCTGTGTGTGAGGTGGTTAGGTAGGTAGCCTAGTCGGGCCATTAACCCGAAAGGTTGCTTGTTTGAATTCCCAGAGGCCACAAGGGGAAAAATCGGTCTGTCTGCCCTTGAGGAAGGCACTTAACCCTAATTGCTCCAGGGTGGCCATCAATAATGTCTGATCCCCGGCCGTGACCCCACTCTCCGATGGTGTCTCGGGGAGTTGGGATATGCCCCCCCCCCCCCCAAAAAAACAGATTTCACACCTCATACTCGTACAGTTTACCCACTTCTACATGCACTGAAACAGGACCAATATATGCTCCCCTTATTTGACCTTTTTGTGTGTGTGTGTGTGTGTGTGTGTGTGTGTGTGTGTGTGTGATCCCATCCACTATACTGTCTTAGCACCAGTCTCATCCTCCATTACGAAGCCAATCCTTTTCTGCAGTTGTTCCTTTAGCAGCCCATTTGATTTGCCAGTGTGACACAACTCTCGTTGTAGTTTTCACATGTAATAAAAGCAATAGCATATATCTTTGTTGCTGAGCTGGGTTTTGCTTTCTGTTACAGCACCGTGATGGTTTATCGTAGTATCATTCCAGGCGTCTTTGGATTGAATATCGAACTTAACACTGTGAGGATAGGTCTCTGTCTTGTATGTACAGTAGCGTAGGGGTGCGTAACCATAGGACAACACTCCTGTTTGACTGTCAACATTTGAACTGGGCCTCTTCCTGCCTTGTATTTGTATCCAGGGCCAGTGTGAGATGCAACTGTTGTCCACCACCCAAGTATGGACGCTGTTTTGTCTGTCCTCCCTCTCCTGCCTCGCCCTGCCTGCGGCTGCCACTGGCTGTTGTGTGTTAAACCTGTTCTCTTCTCCCTCCTTTCCCCTCTTCCCCTATCTCTCTCACCTCTTCTCCCCCCCCCCCCCCCCCCCCCTTCTCTCCCTCTCACCCTATCGCTCTCTTCCACGGTACCGTCCCTAGGCCCGGCTCCCCTCCTGCTCATCCACTTATAGTGTCTCTGAGGTACCTCAGCATGTGTCAATCTTCCTGCGTCGCCATGGCAACCGCCCCATCCACCACCCCACCCTCATTTCTATCTGCCATCCTCCGTCGGATACCCTCTTTCCTGCCCTTTTCGAGACCCTTCCACCATCCTTTCATCCTCCTGTTGTCCCCTCCCTATGTCCTTCCACCTTCCTCACCCCTCCTCTCCCCTTACTGTAATCCCCCCCAACCTCTCAAACAGGCATGCATCTCACTGATGACCCAAGAGTTTATACATCTGGAGACACTCTATATAAGGTTTTATAAGTATTATTTTGTTGTAGGCTATTTCTTGCGTTTTTAAGTTTACCGGCTAAGTGTTCTTGTTTGACTCATTTTTTATTTTTCAACCCTTTTTTATTATCGTAGAACGTCATTATTCATCATTTTTCTATATCTTTTTGTTTTATCCTTCCCTTGTTCCAAAGCCCCTCAATATCGTGCAAACTGATGACCTCCTGCGCTGACCTGGAGTATCTGTCACACACACACACACATACACACTTGGCTGCGGCAAACACACACACACATACACACTCTGCTGCGGCACACACACACACAGTCACACACGTACACACTGGGCTGCAACACACACACACACAGTCATGAACACACCCACTGGGCTGCGACACACACACAGTCATGCACATACACACTGGGCTGCAACACACACACACACAGTCATGCACACACACACTGGGCTGCAACACACACACAGTGTAGCTGTAGGGGAGACAGAGTCAATCTCTGAACTCTCGCTTCTCTTCATTATAAACCCTCTCTGTCTGCCTCCCAAATGGCACCCTATTTTCTTTATAGTGCATTACTTTTCACCATTGCCCATAGGGCTCTGGTCAGAAGTAGTGCACTATAAAGGGAATAGGGTGCCATTTGCGAGGAAGCCTCACTCTTTTGTTCCTTAGGCTTCAAATCGAATCCACTCTTAGATGGATAATTTAAAAAATACCCTTGTGTCCTAATCATCACACTTCCTATAGAACCATGGGATGAGCAACCATGTTTTTTTTGCTTTGTGATCATTAAGACACCGCAACGTTTTCAGACTGAGTCGATGATAGTTAACGTATAAATGGTAGATTCATATTCATACGGTTCAGGGCAGTTTTTAAAAACTTTTTTCATGTTTGATTTGTCTTTGTTTACATAATTGTTAGTCATTGCAGTCAGTCATTACCTGTGTAGTCTCTTTCTATCTCTCATCTCTCATCTCAGTCTCAGCAGGTGTGCTTGCCTTGTAGTGGGTGGGAATTGGAGGTGTGTGTGTGTGTGTTATGTGTGTGTTTGGCATGGTTGTCCGTGGAATGTGTGTGGACCAAGTGTGTGACTGTCCTGTGGCTTTCTCCAGGCCGCACGGAGAGAGTTCAGGGCTCACCTGGATGAGGTCACCACGCTCCAGTCTAGGTACTCTACCTTGGACCAGGTAAATGGTTACACGCACACACGCACGCACACACACGCCACTCTCAGGGCCATCAGAAAGGCCTCCTGTCGTCTCAGGTCTGTGACAGGCTCCCTTTATCACTAGAGGGCATTCAGCAGTATTGCCATCCTGGCCCACAGGCTATGATTGATCCATCTGATTGGGTAATCACCTAGTAAGGGGTTTTTCAATTGCGCTCTCATGTCTTTCTTTTAGTCCCCAGTAATCAGTCCTCATTGGCATTCATCAACATGTTAACTCATCTGTTTCTGCTTCACATCTCATCTTGATGACATACTGTGAACGTGGACATTGTGTGTGTGTGTGTGTGCTGTCCCTGTGTCCGTTTCTCAGTGTCTTTTGGAGCATCTGGCAAAAAACAATCATATTTCCTTCCCGTTCATCCATTTCTTCACTCTGCCATTTATTCATTCAATGATTCACCCGATCCTTCTCTGTTCGCCTCGCTGTTTCATCCATGACGTCTGGTACGGGCATAATGAGCAGTGGAAGAAAGATGGAAGAGAAGAGAGAGAGAGGTGTTCCCTCCACTTGGCATGTTCCTGTGAGACCGTTGTCATGGTAAAGGCAGACGAGCCTGCCTGAACATAAGGCAGCTGCCTGCCTACGTATCTGCTCAGTGGAGTGTGTGTGTGTGTGTGTGTGTGTGTGTCTAGCATCTCCCTAGAGACCGTCTCCTTTCAGATATTTTCCCTCCAGTCTTGTTGTGTCCCAGCTATTGTGATGACTTCTCATCCTTCTGTGTAGTCGCTGTTTTGTCTAATGCAGTGTTGTTGTTGTTGTTTAGGTTGAGCGCTTAAGGGGGAGCTGAGCTCCTGCCTTATATATTATTTATGTAGTCTAACTCGTTGATCTCCAGCCCTCGGCGGGTTGATCCATAGTGTTACACAGGGCCAATGTTGACAGAATCCTCCGTATCCCATTTCCCCGACCTTCACCTCATCTCACCGCTAGCCTTTGTTTTGTTGCCTGCGTGGCCATTATTTCCCTTCCACTTATGGTACTAAGATGGGTGTACTGTACAGACCTGTTTTAACAGGTGGTTCTACTAAATCTACCCTCCACCACCACCGCCCCCACCAGTACCCGGGTCAGTACGGCTCAGTGTCTTACTGTGCATCTGTGTTGAGACGTGTTACTTTCAGTAACGCTGTGTTGCACCTGCTCAGTCATCCTTCCTCGCCCTGAGCACACATCGTTCTGTGTTCTCTCATTCTTTTTATCACTTCATCCCCTCCCTCACTTTTACCTTCAGGTACAGCTGTTCACGTCTCAACTCCAGAACTTGACGACCTCTAGTTGGGTTACAGATCAGTTTATTCCGACTGTCTGTTGTTTCATTCAACCCTGGCGGGTTACCTAACCTTACACTGCTGATGACTTGTAGCTACTGTTTCCCAGCGTTCCTCTGCTCTGTCTGTTGTAAAACTTTTGTCTCTGTCATGTCCTGTCCATATGCTACTGTACTGTAGCTCCACTCTAGGTTGGAGGGGCTCAACGAGGACCACAGAGGCCATAGCAGAACCTACGACTCGCGAGTAACTACCCCCCCCCCCCCCCCCTCTCTGTTGTTCTCTCTGTTTCTCTCTCCTTTCTATCACTCACTCTTTCCTCAGTAGCAATCTATTTATTATTCTAACATACATTCTCTCCTTTTTTGAGTAGCTGTATCGTGTGGTGGTGGAATCTATGGATTATCAGTTCCGTTCACTAGTCTTTTTCTCTCTGCTCATCCTCTGTTCTTGTCTCCATTAAGATGCCACGTATTTCTGCTCTCGCTTTCGTTCGTGTGGGCTGTAGGACCATGCTGTGCCTCCTCACTCTCATCCCTTCCTACTCTCTCTCGCTCTCTCTGCTCTCCCCGTCAGTGTTTTTGACTGCATCGGTGTGTCATCAGTAGTGCTGGTCTTTTTTTGAGTTGTGGTTGGTTGGTTGATTTTAATCTTGGTCGTACTGTGTGTACTGTGGTAGAGAGGGTCTCCGTCTGTTCCACCAGACCTTAGCTTGCTCATGTGTCACTCTCCTTTTAGGCCAGGGGCATTGGGTCTCAGAGGTTCCAGGTAGGGGTTATATACGTACTGCAGACAGTATTTTATATATATATCTCTCTATAGATTAGAGGTCCACCGATTATGATTTTTCGATACCGATTATTGGAGGACCAAAAAAGCCGATACAGATTAATTGGCCGATTTTTATATATATATATATATATATATATATATATATATATATATATATATATATATATATTTTTTTTTTTTAAGGATTTAAAAATAAAAAATAAAAATATATATATACTGAATTAACACTTATTTTAACTTAATATAACACATCGATAAAATCAATTTAGCCTCAAGTAAATAATGAAACATGTTCAATTTGGTTTAAATAATGCAAAAACAAAGTGTTGGACAAGAACGTAAAAGTGCAATATGTGCAGTTCCTTGCTCAGAACATGAGAACATATGAAAGCTGGTGGTTCCTTTTAACATGAGTCTTCAATATTCCCAGGTAATAAGTTTTAGGTTGTAGTTATTATAGGACTATTTCCCTCTATACCATTTCTATTTCATTAACCCTTGACTATTGGATGTTCTTATAGGCACTTTAGTAATGCCAGTGTAACAGTATAGCTTCCGTCCCTCTCCTCGCTCCTCCCTGGGCTCGAACCAGCAACACAGCGACAACAGCCACCATCGAAGCAGCATTACCCATGCAGAGCAAGGGAAACAACCACCCCAAGGCTCAGAGCGAGTGAAGTTTGAAACGCTATTAGCGCGCGCTAACTAGCCAGCCATTTCACTTCGGTCACACCAGCCTCATCTCAGGAGTTGATAGGTTTGAAGTCATAAACAGCGCAATGCTTGACGCACAACGAAGAGCTGCTGGCAAAACGCACAAAAGTGCTGTTTGAATGAATATTTACGTGCCTGCTTCTGCCTA
The DNA here is from genome assembly GCF_045791955.1 of Oncorhynchus clarkii lewisi. NCBI lineage: Eukaryota > Metazoa > Chordata > Actinopteri > Salmoniformes > Salmonidae > Oncorhynchus > Oncorhynchus clarkii. The sequence goes on from NC_092165.1 coordinate 28,750,938, forward strand.
CCACCGCTCAGTCAGATACTTAGATACTTGTATGCTTGTAGGCTCAGTCAGATTATATGCAACGCAAGACACACTAGATAATATCTAGTAATATCATCAACCATGTGTAGTTAACTAGTGATTATGATTGATTGTTTTTTATAAGATAAGTTTAATGCTAGCTAGCAATTTACCTTGGCTTACTGCATTTGCGTAACAGGCAGTCAGTCTCCTTTTGTAGTGCAACGAGAGAGAGGCAGGTCGTTATTGCGTTGGACTAGTTAACTGTTAGGTTGCAAGATTGAATCCCCGAGCTGACAAGGTCTTTCTGCCCCTGAACGAGGCAGTTAACCCACCGTTCCTAGGCCTTCATTGAAATTAAGAATGTGTTCTTTAACTGACTTGCCTGGTTAAATAAAAATTAAATAAAGGTGAAAAAACAAACGGCGCCCAAAAATACCGATTTCCGATTGTTATGAAAACTTTAAATCAGCCCTAATTATATATAGATAGATATAAACACCTGTAAAAGACCGCTGTACTACTGTGATGGGAAGCGAATCCCACCTCTTTCCCAAACCAACTCTAAACCAAACCTAAACCTCAATGAAGCAGTGCCCTTTATCCATTCCCACTTTCCCCATACACATGTTCCGCTCAGTGAAACAGATCCACTATCCTTGGCCTAAGGGAGCCTCATCTTATCGATTTTGTTTATTGCCATTCATGTTCTGAGGATTGTATTGATTGTGATTGTCCCTATGTTCTGCGTTAGAAGTTGATGGATGTGTAGAATGTATATGGCCATTCCAGTATATTAGGGCCAGTGTGGAATGTTTTTATCCTTTTTGGACAGAGGCCTTTATTCCCATTGTGGTCTCACCTCAACCATTTCTCTCTCGCTGTTATTCTTCCATTTTCCCCCCTTCTCTTTTTTTCCCCCCTTCTCTATCTTCCCTCTCGCTCTCTCTCTCTTGCGCTTTCTGTAGGTTCAGTCGCGGTGTGGCAGCAAAGAGAACATCCTGAGAGCTAGTAAGTTATTTGATTGAGAATTTTCTGTGAGTGTGTGTGTGTGTTAGTGCTTATTTTTCTCTCTCAATTTCAGTTTTGATTTAAAAAAATGTACATTAAATGCACTATGCTTTATGTGGATTGAGTGCTTTAATAGCACTGAATAAAACGATACAAGTCCCATGGTGGTAGTACCTGACCACTTCTTAACCATCAGTTATTCACATCGCATTACTTTAAGTAACCTGCTCAATGGATTATGGTCATTGTAGATAGTTTAGCTCAGAAAACGTGACAGTTATGTAGAACTTTGGCCTATTGGAAACTGCAACTCCCTATTACATTGCACAGTTCGGGCATTATCTGATTTGTTTCTAGAGAAACTGCAGCACAATGTGTGCAACATGGGAAACACGAAATGGAATTCAAATAACTGAACCGACATCTGTCAGCTCAGCACTAGTGTTGGGGGGGGGGCTTCCTAATAAAACTCAGGGGGAAACTAGTCGTCCTCACAAAAGTTGAGTGAAAGATTAGAGCCTTACCCTTGTAGCTCTTGGCTTTTCTTACTAGCACTGACTTTGGTGATAGCTGCTTTATTGAAGAGTAGTTTTACTTAGAACTACATCACAGTCATAGTATGTGTGATGGTGAAAGACAACTATCCTCCCCATTACACTCTTTTTCACCATTCTCCCGTCTCTCTGTCCATCAGGTCACAGTGCAGTGGACATCACCAAGGTGGCTCGCCGGCACCGCATGTCTCCCTTCCCCCTCACCTCCATGGATAAGGCCTTCATCACTGTACTGGAGATGACCCCTGTGCTCGGCACTGAGATCATAAACTACAGAGGTGGGTCGGACGGACTGACTGACTGACAGTGGGACGGACGGACAGACCAACAGAGACAAGTTGGAAAATTGACGGCCGGACAGACTAAAACACAAATGGACGGACGGAGAGACAGACCGACGGAGAGACAGACCGACGGAGAGACAGACCGACGGAGAGACAGACCGACGGAGAGACAGACCGACGGAGAGACAGACCGACGGAGAGACAGACCGACGGAGAGACAGACCGACGGAGAGACAGACCGACGGAGAGACAGACCGACGGAGAGACAGACCGACGGAGAGACAGACCGACGGAGAGACAGACCGACGGAGAGACAGACCGACGGAGAGACAGACCGACGGAGAGACAGACCGACGGAGAGACAGACCGACGGAGAGACGTACAGAAAGCTCAGTCATGCCCGTGTCACCGGACATGCCTTTCTTTCGATCCCTAACATCAGCCATACTGCTCACTCAGTCTTCACTACTGTCTGTATGGCTGTTGACGCCATACTGCTCACTCAGTCTTCACTACTGTCTGTATGGCTGTTGATGCCATACTGCTCACTCAGTCTTCACTACTGTCTGTAGATGTTCTGTATGGCTGTTGACCCCATAACCTCTCTATACCCCTGACCTTCTGTCTGTAGATGTTCTGTATGGCTGTTGACCCCATAACCTCTCTATACCCCTGACCTTCTGTCTGTAGATGTTCTGTATGGCTGTTGACTCCATACCATCTCTATACCCCTGACCTTCTGTCTGTAGATGTTCTGTAAGGCTGTTGACGCCATACCCTCTATACCCCTGACCTTCTGTCTGTAGATGTTCTGTATGGCTGTTGACTCCATACCCTCTCTATACCCCTGACCTTCTGTCTGTAGATGTTCTGTATGGCTGTTGACGCCATACCCTCTCTATACCCCTGACCTTCTGTCTGTAGATGTTCTGTATGGCTGTTGACCCCATAACCTCTCTATACCCCTGGCCTTCTGTCTGTAGATGTTCTGTATGGCTGTTGACTCCATACCCTCTCTATACCCCTGACCTTCTGTCTGTAGATGTTCTGTATGGCTGTTGACGCCATACCCTCTATACCCCTGACCCTCTGTCTGTAGATGTTCTGTATGGCTGTTGACGCCATACCCTCTCTATACCCCTGACCCTCTGTCTGTAGTTCCCTTTACCTATTGTCTGTATTACTGTCTGTCTGTGTCATATGTGTGTTGAGCCCATGATGTTTCTGTTCCTACAGCTGTTCCACCTGACCCAGATGCTCTCCATTCCACCCTGTCTATCGGTCTGTCTGAGTCCCCGCCTACCTGCCTGTTCTCATCTTTCAATGGCTTGATTGTTGATTGATTGATTGTTTTGCAAGCCAATAAACAGCACATTGTGACTTCACATAGGTCAACTTTAGGTGCTTAGGCTGCTCGTTTACACCAAGTAACCTGGGTTTTTCAAAGACACACTTGATAGTACATTTTACACTATGAATAGAGCTGGGGAAACTAGCTTCTGGTAGAATTGACCCATGGCTCTCTAGAATACGGAGCATGGTCACCCATACATAACAAGAGTCCATAGTATACACAAGTCCAGAATGAAAACCGGGTCCATATTTTATTTCTGTCTCCATCCATCGTCTTGTTTTCTCTACCAACACTTAACTGAGAGCAGTGTCCGGTGCATGTTGAATGACTCATGGCCTCAGTCACCTTGCTGCCTGCAGTGTGTTGCTGATTGGTATATTTATGGCTTCTGTGTGTGTCTATGGGAAGGGGTGTGCAGTGCTATATATTGGGGGTGGTTGGGATAATGTAGCACGTGTGTGAGCAACAACGACGGCCCCTAACCTGCGTGGCCCCCGGCAGGCCATGGTGGAGCAGACCCCATTTAAGCCCATTTGGCCCCTAGAGTGGGGCGGACTGGGGGAAAAAAAACAACACCTTACTTTATCTCCGCCACAGCCATCACAGGAGGAGCGCCAAAGCAGGAGAGGAGAGCTGTGGCTGGGGGCCCGTGGGCCAATCATGCTAATGTCGCCTCCTCCATGGCGCCCTGGCATTACACAGGTCAGTGATGTCATCGGTGACGTCATGCCTCCCTCCTCACCACCAACCACCACCCCACTGAAAAGAAGATAAATAAATGACACCACCCCCACTGCCTGCCCACTTCCCAGAGTGCCCACTGCCCAGACCATGGCAGACAGGGTTCCGGTTGGGGATCTGTGGGCGACGGGACGACGACAACACCTTCCTCTCTCTTCACTGGGTCATTTCATCTCCTGACCACTAGGGGGCAATAAAGGGGCTAGGCCGGGCCATAGGCTGCTACTTGTGCTGATGTTGCGGTTGCTTCTGAATCTGTTGCATGATCTGGCTGCTTGCAAAACCCACCCACTATCCTCCTCCTCATATTACATTAGTATTGTACATTTATGGAGGACCTTTCACCACGATGGCCTGAGCAGTTGGGTTCAGTACCCACGCCGTGTTAGAAAAACTCGGGAGGAGTTTGTAATGCATGTAAAAAAATATATGTAAATGCAGGAGTGGGCGGGTTTTACTCTGCCATACCTACCGCCCTCTGCCAGCACAGCGAAGGTCAAATGTGAGGGCTCAAGAGTTCATCCACCCCCTGCCAGTTGTGACTGGCATCTATGTGGGTAGAAGAGATGCCCACTACCCACCCAGGCAGCACATAGACACACAGGGTTGAACACTGGGGAAACAAAACACCCCACAGCTCAGACAAAACGTCTCAGAACAACCATGTTCTTTGTGCTTGTTAAGTTTTTTTGCAGGGCGTCCTGCTCCATTGATTTCACTTGTTCTCTGCTCCAAGCCTGAATAATAGATTTTCTATATGTTAGAGATGTTTCCGTTTCTCTCCTTTCTCCATCTTTCCTCCTTTCTCTCTCTTTCTTACCCCCTCTCTCTTCTTTCTGTCGGCCATGAGAGAAGTGAGTGACCCAATTCTGGGAGCGCTTTCTGTGTTGTCATTTCCCATCTCCCATCATCTGCATATGCAACAGCCGCTGGGCACAAGTTTGTCGTCCACCACGGGACGGGGGAGGCACCCAACCAATCAGGCTCGAGCGAGTAAGGCCTAGAGCGAGGCACACTGCAGACAGTGGGACAGGAAGGAGCACACACTCTTTGTGACGTTAACGCACAGAGCGTCAGGGAATCACAAAGCCAGTGCATGACCCCGTCACTAACGTAACCCAAGAACACGTTCAGGAAGGTGATGACCCAAGAAGTCCCTGAACTCCCAGAACAAAAGGGCTCGAGAGAGCGATAAGTTCACCTCACCAATCAACAGTGGTTGTAGGTCGCCTGAGGGGGGTCTAGCAGTTTGAATCCCACCCACTGTCCAAAACGAAAGGCAGACCAAGGCACTCTTCACCCACTGTCCTTTGAACAGTCTCTCCTCCCAACTGTCCTGTCTCTGAAAGAAAACAGTACGTGTAGAAGCCCGACTGTGTGAGATAAAGTTGAGCATCACTCACACTGTGAGTTAGTGCATCGACGGGCCATAGGCTCTCTGAGACCAACCCAAAGTAAATATGGGCAATGGTGTAACGGCTGCGCCAGGAAAAACTCTTCATAAATCTTTGAAATGGCCTGTTGACTCTCTCCGATGGCAGTAAGTAAGGGCTCAGGGTACTTTTACAAAGTGCTGTTTTCTCTTGTTGGTTAATATAATGATAAAAGGAACACCTAACAGATTGATGGGCCCAGAGGGATGGAGATTGGATATTTAAACTAAATTCAGGAGGTGGAGGCTGTGCCGGTGTTGTAAGAATCACTGTTGGTGTTTTGGTAGTAAAGCTATCACAGGTGTACAAACACATACATACACACACACACATACACACACACACACACACCAGGCATCAGGAATGTCTGTCTGTCCTGTTATGAGGAAATAAAGTGTAGTGGGAATATTTTATGGTATCTGTCTTTGTTTGTTGCTCCTGTTGTGGTGTGTAATGCATCAGGTTGCAGTTTTTCTGTTCTAATAGAGAGAAACATATGCTATTTTTGAGGGCCCCTTGTGTCTACCTGTCTCGTCGTTGTTGTGTGTGTGTGTGTGTGTGTATTTTCTGCTGTGTGTGTAGTTGAGTTCTGTCTTGCGTTCCATGGGGAGTTGTGCGATTGTTATTAACCAGCTACATTTTGGTTGTCTTGTCAGCCAGCTTGACGGAGGCGAGGCGAGTGTGTCGTGGCGCTCCGTTCGCTGTGTATTCGTCTGTTTCCATAGATACCTCCGTATCCATCTGTTTGATCACGGTATAAAAGACATGTTCTATATTTAGCTGCTCATCAGATGTGGTATTTTAGAACAGTAAGTCTCCTCTAATCATCCTTCAATAGAGGAGAAGCCCGCTTGCGCTCTCTCTTTCTCGCATCTCTCTCTTGCTCTCTCTCTATTTCTTTCTCTCTGTCTCGCTATTTCTCTCTCTATTTCTTTCTCTCCCTCTCGCTATTTCTCTCCTCTCTCTCTCGCTATTTCTCTCTCTCTCTCGCTCTCTCTCTCTCTCTATCCTCTCGCAATTTCTCTCTTTCTCTCTCTCTCCCTCTCGCTATTTCTCTCTCTCTCTCGCTCTCTATCCTCTCGCTATTTCTCTCTCTCTCTCTCTGTATTTCTTGCTATTTCTCTTTTATGTGCTGAGAGTGAGCTCTCCGCTCTCTCCACGGAGGAGAGTGCGTGCGTGCGCGTGTGTGGCTGTGATTCGTAGCTCCGCTGCGTCAGCGTTAGCTAGCGTCACAGTGTAACACTTGGCTCCCCCAGCCTTCTCTTTCCCTCTCTCTCACGCACGCACGCGCACACTCGCGCGCACACACACTTCTAGCAAGGGTTTCATGTGATGTAGGCTTATCTGTGTGTCTCGATTTTTGTTTTTCTTCACAACACCTACTCAACACCCTGTCTTGTCCTACCAGCATCTGTCTCTGTGCTGTTGTCAACAGGTTGTGTGGCAGCATGGTTATATGTGTTCTCTGGCCCATCCTCACTGCACTGCACACACACACACAAGCATTAACCAAAACATAGAGGGACACAGCCTACCCCGCCAGCATGCATATCACACCTTGTGTACTCTCCTCCAATTGATGTGTGAAATGACAAACTTGTTTCTCTTCTCTCTCTTTCCCATCCTACCTTTTCTCCTATTTCCACTCCACTGCACTTTGCTCTACTGTTGTAGATGGGATGGGTCGAGTCTTGGCGCAGGACGTTTACGCCAAAGACAACCTGCCTCCGTTCCCTGCGTCAGTCAAAGATGGCTACGCCGTGCGAGGTGAGACGCCAGGACGAGTGGGTGTACAGTGCAGTAGTTTGAGTGATTGCAAACCATTTAACGCTAGACTTTAATGCTTGTTTTTGTGTCTTTTGACCATTGCACCCTTTTCAGCTATTTATGTCTCACAGTTCTCTCGCTCTCTCCTGCTATCGCTTTCCCCATCCTTCCCGCCCTCTCTCTCTCTCTTCCTCTCAGCGGCTGATGGTCCTGGAGATCGCTTCATTATTGGAGAGTCACAGGCAGGACAGCAGGTGAGGTCCTTTACAGTTTGTGAGCCCTGATATTCTGGAGTGTTGCTTTGAGAACATACTATAACAGGAGCTCTCTTGCCTTTTCCTACCTCTGTGTGAGTCTGTGTATTCCCATGGGCTGTCCTGCAGCGTGGAGTTCCACAGGTCACTGGCTCAGCTGTGATTACAAGACTCCACAGAGACAGACCATGTCCTCTCTCTACCTCTACACAGAGTTCTATCGGGCTCTACTCTACACACAGACCCTGTCTCTGCAACGCTCCGCTCTGCTTTCTTACAATTGTCACACGGCCTCCACTGTGGAGCCTCGTGTTCAAGAGTTGCTCAAGTGCGTCTTGTGAAAAATGGCGTACAGTCGATTTAGATTTTTCCCAATTGTAATGTTAACACTACTCCATGCCGGCAGTTATAATGCATAATTATGCCGCTATAATGCCTTAAAATTCTAGTCATAAGCATGTTTAACACCTTTTTATAATGTCCAACTTGTGTGTGTCCCTATAGCCCACGCACACGGTGATGCCGGGTCAGGTGATGAGGGTGACAACGGGGGCTCCTATCCCCTGTGGGGCGGATGCTGTGGTGCAGGTGGAGGACACTGAACTGCTCCGAGAGTCTGAGGACGTGAGTCAACTTCCTGTCCCAATCTCAATTTGTCACAACGAGCTTTACTGGAATACACTGTACAATAACATACTCTCTCCTCTCTCTTTCTCAACTCACTCCCCGTTTCCCTCAACACTCTCTCGTCTGTCTCCTGTACCTCCTCTCCACAAACTGACAGCTTTTCTATATTGTACATACGCTTACTCGTCTGCCACAATCCTCTTCGTTACAATATACTCTACTGTATTTTCTTCACTAAACCTGTATGTCGTTGCAGGGCACAGAAGAGCTGGAGGTGCGGATCTTGGTACAGGCACGCCCTGGACAGGACATCAGGTGAGCGAGAAGTTTTGGGTTGTACCAATCAGGACTGGTGGGGTCAATTCCATTTAAATCCAGTCAATTCAGGAAGTAAACTGAAATTCAAATTTTCCTTAATGCTGTTCTGTATCAGTACTATACCACACAGCCATGTATGTCTGAGTGGCAGCCCTCTGTCTCCCCTCCCTCCAGGCCTATAGGTCATGATATAAAGCGTGGGGAGTGTGTCCTGTCCAAGGGAACCCACATGGGCCCTTCTGAGATTGGCCTGCTGGCCACCGTAGGAGTCACTGAGGTGGAAGTGCAAAAGTTCCCCGTGGTGGCTGTCATGTCCACTGGCAACGAGGTGAGCGCAAGCTCGCATGCATGCACACACGTGTTTGCCTTCTCTCATGGTGTCTTTAATACCTGGGTTTGAGGTTAGAGAGGCGGGTACTACGGCAACCGATTTATGGGTGGAATCCCAGGTCTGATGGGAAGATCTTGCAGGATGTGAGATGGTTTCTGATAGACAATGGGTAATAAAGTAATCTTCTTCGTGTGTGTGTGTGTGTGTGTGTGTGTGTGTGTGTGTGTAGCTGTTGAACCCAGAGGATGACCTGCACCCTGGGAAGATCCGGGACAGTAACAGATCTACACTGCTGGCCACCATTCAGGAGCACGGATATCCTACCATCAACCTGGGCATCGTCGGAGACAAGTCAGTGAACATAACCCTCAATAACTATAGGCTTGTCTACCCTCCTAGAAAACATTGGGCCGGTTTCCATGGACACACATTACTCCTCGTCCAGGACTAAATCTGTGTCTGCAGAGCTGTAGATAGATATATATTTATATATATACAACCAGAAAGATAGGAGGGTCTAAACTATGACCATTCCCCTACAGCCCAGACGACCTCCTCAATGCCCTGAACGAGGGCATTAGCCGTGCTGATGTCATCATCACCTCAGGGGGCGTGTCCATGGGAGAGAAGGTAAGATCCAAACAAAATGAAATGTTAATTCAAAATAAATAAAAAAGAGAGAGAGCGAGAGAGAGGGGGATGAGAGGTGGGGCAGCGAGAGGTCACTGTGTGTTTGTGAGAGCGAAATCAATTCCGTCGTGGCTAGATAGTAGGGGCTGGAACTCATTTTGGAATTCGCCACAACAGTTTGTTTTCTATGTTGAACCTTGCGTACTGTCCAACTCATGCACTCTGCTGCCATCTGTTGTTCTGACCCAGCTGTTACTCCTTAGTGATGAACCTGCTGGTTAGGCTGACCTTTTGTATGTTTACTGCTTAGCTGAGTTCTCTGCTTCCCTCTTTGGGTTTTCTGCTCCAATTACTTCTGTGATTGGATCACACATTTTACACCTCACCATCTGTCAGAGACCGGCAGACATGTTAGAGATGCACAAAGTTTCCATTCGATTCGATGTTCAGCCTCTCGCCCATGTATTCTTTGCAATATCAGAATCGACTCAGGGAAACTTTATCGGCCATGAAATACACTGTAAATACAATATAATATCATAGAATGTATCTCTTTGTGTTTCAGGACTACTTGAAGCAGGTGCTGGACATTGACCTCCATGCCCAGATCCACTTTGGACGGGTCTTTATGAAGCCAGGGTGAGACGTGATGGGGATTTAATTGTACAAAACTTAAATAAAAAATACATTTTGGTACCAAAGTTTATGCCTTCTTAATTCATGAAGTTAGGCTGGTTTAGACAAGATGGATAGTCAGTCATGAAGGTCTCACTGAGTTTGTCTTCTCTCCTCTTTAGTCTTCCCACCACGTTCGCCACTGTAGACATTGACGGGGCACGGAAACTGATATTTGCTCTACCAGGTACTTCATCCTGAGATCTGCATGTCATGTGTACCGTGCGTGTGTGCAGTATTTTGTGTGTGTTTTTTTTGTGTGGTATAAATGTCATTGTTGAGTCTCAGGACTGGCAGGGGACCGCTTGGTCTTGACTGAGATCTCAGGCACTCGTCTGTGTCTCTGCTCTGAGTCCAAAACGCCACCATTTACCAACCAAATATGTTTCCTTGAGGGAAACATGTTATATTAATGCAGCAGCATGCCCTCAGACAGAGGTAATGTTCCTCTTTAATCACACTCCCCGTTCAGTTTCCACAGCATCCTGGAACCCTTCCAACCCACAGCAGCCATTTCTTTTTTTCCTCTCCGATTTGACCATTTTCATTTGAGTAAATGAGTTGTAATATTAGTATTAGAACTATGTTTGCGTGAGGGAATGTCTGTGTTTGTATTTTTATATCAGCCCTCCAAAACCGTGCTCCTGTGTTTTTATCTCAGACCCACACAGCCCAAAAAACTCAAACCACAGCCAGCCCTGACCCCCATCCAACCAAACCTGAAATTTGACCCACCCAACCAACCAAAGTGCCCTACCTCCTCTCTTACTCAAGCCTGCTGACAACAGCCTCTTGTCCCTCTACTTTCCTAGCATTCGACCTGGCCCCTCCACACCTCTTCAAAGGCCCCAGCCCTGGACCCCTTAGTCCCTTGCCCAGGCCCCCTGCTTCTGCCCGTCCTATTGCCAACCTGCCCCAGCCCCCCTGCCTTGTCTCTGCCCGTCCTACATATGACTGGAGGGCTAGTCTGTGGCTGTGGTGACCGCCACTCTTTTTATATTCCCCCTTTAAGGTAATTTCACCTTCAGAGACACAGGCGCCATTCGCATCGACCCTGTGCCCGACAGTGAGGCAAGCAGGGTGCCCGTGCCACCGCCCCCGCGCGGAAGTAGGTGCTACCAACCTGGTCGACCATACTGTACCGTTCAGTGTGCTGCTCTCTACCTGAAAGCAAGCTTACTTCAACTGAGCTCAGAAAACGGAATTTAAACTGAAAATGGGAAATGTGTTTTTTCTTTAAGAGTGCTTAACTGAAACTCGACCCAACTAAAATGATATGGGCTTCAAATTTTCAAAAAAAATGCTAACTTTTTATCAGGCCAAATGGATAAATTTTATTTTTGTCTCCCAGACTTTGGGCTGTTTGGGGGCATTTTTGTCTGTTTTTTATTGGTGATTAAACTAAACAAGATCACTACACCTTTTAGTGAACTCAAACTTGAATCTTAACAAAAGATAAAATAAACTTTAGTTTTTCTTTACTTATGTGATTTTTCTGTTCTGTTTTCTGAGAGAAATATTGTTTTGTTTCTTTAACGTTTCTGTGGCGTTGCTGTTGGTTCTGTCGCTCCTCGTTTTGTTTCTCTGTGTGTCCCCGAGCCCCTGCCCCTGTGAGGATCTATCCCATGATTCCATGCTGTTGCTTGTTGTTGTGATTTGAGAGCGCCGCTCACCCTCTCCACCTGCTATTGCTACCCTTCACCTCTGCTTGTTGGTGTAAAGAAACAGCACTCACAAACTTGTCCCACTCTCCCCAAAGAGCTCTCACCCACCAGTCCCTCCTCTGTGAACACTTTCAAAGGCAGAAGCGTACATGTCTCACCTGTCTGCCTCCCCATCCCTCCAGCCCCAGCCCAGGTCCACAACCGCAGCCTGGGTCGCATACTGACAGGCCAGTGGGGTGAAGAAAACCACTCCCCTATGCACTGAACCCTTGTCCTGTCCTACAGGGGCTACTAGCTGGAGCATGTCAACAACAACAATGTTCCTCAACCCCAACCCGTCCAAACCTTCCCAGGCCTATCCTGCCGTCTCCCTCCTCAGCCCTGAACAGTGGTAATGTCCCGTCCTTGTCTCCCTCTCATCCTCAGCACCTCTCTCTCTGTTGGTCAGGTAACCCAGTGTCTGCTGTCGTCACCTGTAACCTCTTTGTCATCCCTGCTCTGAGGAAGATGCAGGGGATCCTGGACCCTCGACCCACCATCATCAAAGCCAGGGTAGGTTAACAGCACTGGCTGTTATGGAAGGTTTTTGGACACTAGGTCGTAAAATACAGGTTAAGACAGTGTCATAATTAAAGGCAGTACGTTAAAAAATAAACACATTTATTGGAACCTAAGCTGTTGTTGATTCTAAACCATTAACATTGAAAACGTGACCAACGGTCAATAAATTAAAGTAATAAAGTGGCTGTCGATCATTTGAAAAACATTTACAGTGCATTCAGAAAGTATTCAGACCCCTTGACTTTTTCCGCATTGTTACGTTACAGCCTTATTCTAAAATGGATATAATACTTTTTTTCTTTCATCAATATACACACAATACCCCGTAATGACAAAGTGAAAACAGGTTTTTAGAAATGTTTGCAAATGTATTAAAAATAAAAACTGAAATAAGTATAAGTATTCAGACCCTTTGCAATGAGACTTGAAATTGAGCTCAGGTGCATCTCGTTTCCATTGATCATCCTTGAGACGTTTCTACAACTTGATTGGAGTCCACCTGTGGTAAATTCAATTGATTGGACATGATTTGGAAAGGAACACACCTGTCTATATAAGATCCCACAGTTGACAGTGTATGTCAGAGCAAACCCAAGAAGACTCAAGGCTGTAAACGCTGCCAAAAGTGCTTCAGCAAAGTACTGAGGAAAGGTTCTGAATACTTATGTAAATGTTATATTTCTTCATTTTTTTTTTTTTTGCAAACATTTCTATAAACATTTGTCATTATGGGGTATTGTGTGTAGATTGATGAGGTGGGGGGGGGACAATTTAATCAATTTTAGAATAAGGCTGTAACGTAACAAAATGTGGGAAAAGTCAAGTGGTCTGAATACTTTACACAATGCACTGTAAATGAATAGAATGGCAGTAAAACAGTTATCCTATGTGTTTGCTGAGTAGTTAGCTGAAATTCACTACAATTGTTTATTTTCCACTTGATGGCAAACTTTCTGTACTGCTAACATTCACTTCCAGTCATTTTCACTCCAGCGCTAGTCCAATTAATGTATTTATTTTCTAACGCATCTGCATGGAATTATTACGTTGTCTTACGTTATTATGTTGTACTACCTAGTCTGGACAGGGCTGAAATACAGGCACATAATGAAAAAGTGTGCCACCTTGCAGTCATGGTCCTTGGAGCCAGATATGCAGGTCATTCGAGCTTGCTGCATAAGTTAGGGAGTTTGAGCGAGAGCTGGAGAGGGTTTTTATACACACAGCAAATACGTTGGGGATTAAGTTGAGTGATGTCGTCATTCTGCGCCCTGCTCTCTCCTGTGTGTGTGCAAACAGCTGTCCTGCGATGTAAAGTTGGACCCTCGTCCAGAGTACCACCGCTGCATCCTGACATGGCACCACCAGGAGCCTCTGCCATGGGCACAGAGCACAGGTATTATCACATACTAAGTAAATACACAATAGTTTGTCCGCATGTGTTTGCATGGACAAATGGATAAGGGAAAATGCTTATCCGAAAGTTTATCCTTGTCATTTTATTGACTCTCTGTTTCCCCACCCTCCTCTCCCCCTCCCTCTATCCCCCTCCCCACCCTCCTCTCCCTCTCTCCCCCTCCCTCACTCCCCCTCCCCACCCTCCTCTTCCTCTCTCCCCCTCCCCACCCTCCTCTCCCTCTCTCACCCTTCCCCTCTATCCCTTTTTACCACCCTCTCCTTCTTTCTATCTCACTCTCTTTTTTTCACTCTTTCTCCCCTTCTACAGGAAATCAGATGAGTAGTCGATTGATGAGCATGAGAAGTGCCAACGGGCTGCTGATGTTGCCTCCTAAAACAGAGCAATACGTGGAGCTGCATAAAGGAGAGGTTGTGGATGTGATGGTCATAGGACGGCTATGATGATGTCATCTTACAGGGACAGATAGATAGACAGGAAGAGGAAGTGGTGCATGTCCACATATCATAACTATTCTGTAATATGTAACGGCACAGCTAGTTTTTATTGATTTGGATAATAAAGTTGATCAAGCATAATTAATCACGAACACAAAATAAATGAGTACATACATTGATCATGAAAATATTAATTTGAAAAGATCATTGTATTTCAAAGACAAAATGTAATACCTTTAAAAAGTGGAGGGAAAAAATATATAAAACATAAGAGAATTATTCTGTAATATATTATATTATTATTATAAGTATCATGATTATTATGATAATTATTAATATTATATTATCATATTAAGCAACTCTTGTTTCTCTTTCATCCTTGCAATTGCTTTGTGTGTTCAACCCTAGACCTTATAGATAGATAGCAGTAGCATTTCAATAGGAAGCTGTAGGTGCTTAACAGGATTAAAAAAGAAAGCCTATTTTCTTATCTCACAAAAAGGTTCAAAATACATCTTCTTTTTTACAACGAAAACCCTTTTGAGATTGTCAGAAGTCCCCCTTGGTCTATGTTCTGATTATCCACCCTTCTCCTAAAGTGTGCATTTGCACACTCTCAGTCATTTAAATGCATGGGTTTGGTGTAGGCATTGGCTGGAGGTAGTTTCCACCATTGCTAAATCCATGCAAGAAAGAAAACAGGAAAAGAGTGGAGAATCAGGATGTAACCTTGGTGCTCTGGCTTGATAGGAGGAGTGCTTTCAGGGTCCTGAGGGTGCCTTTAGGTGACAGCTATCTTTACCTCCCTTTAGTATTCTTCTCTTCTATGCCACATTATATGGGCTTCATTATGCTTCATAATGGCTTCACACAGCTTTGCTTGTCGTTTATCTTGTGAGTCGTGTTTATGTGCGCAGTGCCAAAAGTGTCGGGCATCATGATGAGAACTGGGCCTGTATTTATAAAGTGGCTCTGAGTAGGAGTGCTGATCAAGGATCAGGGCCCGTATCCACAAAGCATCTCAGTGTAGAAGTCCTGATCTAGGATCTGTCCATATAATCTTATTCATGATGATCTGAAATAGAAAACAGATCCTAGATCAGAACTCCTGCTCTGGGATTCTTAGCATTTCGCCTCACCTGCTTTAACATCTGCTAATCTGTGTATGCGACAAATTAACTTTGATTTGATTTTTATTTTAGATGCTTTGTGGATGCAGGCCCAGTTCCCCCCGGTCTATATAATCTTATTAATTATGATATATAAAACTAAACTGATCCTAGATCAGCACTCCTACCCCTTTATGAATACATGCCTTAAAGGTGGAGGAAGGCAGCGGCCTCGCTTCGTCAGTCTAACCTCACCTGGTACTAAAGTCCCACCCAGAGATGCGTATATCCTGGCTCTGGTCCCACCCTGTCCCCTGCCCTTCTACTCTACCAACACCCCACTCTCCCCCACCCACACCCCTCCAGGACTGCTCACCTCACACACACTAGTACAGATAGGTGAGGGAACTGGGGTAGGGACAGAACTTTATTTTATTTGTTTAATTTCAGAAGGAAGAAACAGCTTATTTAAAGTGCTGACTGCCTTTTTAACAACTATTAAAACAGTGTACAGAAAAATAAATAAATAAAAAAGAGTGATATTGTACAGATATTATGGTGACCAGCACTCCTAAATAAATTAATGAAGCAATGAGGAGATATTGAACTCTGTACTATAAAAATTCTGTAACAATATTGATGAAGCTGATGAAAAATAAAAAATCCTTGATCATTATGTAAAACAATTAGTTCAGTCTCTTATTTATAAACGGACATGTCCTCTTGGAATTTTTTTTAACTATTCTATGTTACAGATAGGGAACTGGGGTAGAGTACATAAAAGTATATGTGTTTCTACAGCATTGGTCCTTAATTTGATTGCCTTGATTTCAGCAAAAAGCGTTGCAGAAAAACACTGAATTTTTTAAATTTAATTTACCCTCTTACTTTATAGATGTAAAGTCATCTATCATTGGATAGATGACTGACCGTGAGCAACATTGACCAACCGCGAATATTGTTTCATGAATGTAACGTTACTTGTGGCGCTGTGGAGCAAATGGGAGAGCCTTGACGTCTCAACCCTTGAGTTGGAAATTACTTCTAATAACGCAATGCTACGGCGGGAGAGAGGGTTTCGACTGATATTGTGACACAAAGTTAGGAAAGTTGAGTCTTTCATCACTCAGTTGATACAAAAACCAATGGAGGAACATTGGACACCTCAATGAAGGATATATTTTTGAAAGCGTTGCGGGTTAAAAGTGAGTAGTTCTCTTTCATTTCAAATGTATTTTGCTGGCATTGTTTGCAACAGGTTGCCAGGAAGCTAACGTTAGCTAGCATGCTAGCATTATCTAGCGCGAGCTTTTAAAGTTTATGCTACCTGGTAAACTAGCATAATATAGCATTTCACATCAGGTTGAACTAAAGCTGTTGATATTTCAACTGTGTGGGTTAACAACAAAATAGTGTGTTTTCTTGCGTAAAATTATCACCGAAATGTCCATGTCGCTTTTCATCCGAACCCATGTCACAGCGGAAATTGTCGCAATGCCAGGCTAGTTGGCTTAGAAGCTAGCAGCGCGGACTAGTATCTAGCCCAACCCATAGAAATGTAATGATTCTAGCTATTTCTATGGCCCTACCTGTTGCGTGTGTGAAGTTTGGGTGCCTTCATTGATGCACTGTTTAAACAGGCATTTTGCTTACATCTTTTGAATAAGACAACGTTTTACATTGGAGTTCTGCTACTAGCTCGCAAGGTGGAATTCTACGTATGAAAAGGGCTCATGCGTCTCAAAATTCTGGTATTACAGTCTGGAGTCCGGACGCCAGGATTCGTGCCTTACAACCCAGTCACTACTGTATTATGTCTCAACGTTAGATTGAACCAGTTTACCAGTTCAGGACAGATGCAGGATGTCGACAAAGGGGATGAGGAGTCTGTTTTTGACAGCAATGCAATACCGTCTGACCAGAGAGTCATCAATCTATCAGCACTGAAGTATGCTGTACCACTGAGGTTATGCCAGTATTGTGATCAATCGTTTCATTCAATGTTTGTCTGACCAAAGCGTCAGTGACTAACAAATGTATTTTTCGGTACATTACAGTATTATATGTACAGGTCACACCGAAAAGCAATACACAATGAATGGTATCAATGAAGCCCACATCCAGGTACTGTAGTTTTCCACCACCTTATCAATCAGACAGTGCCTGCACTGGTCACTTTTTACCTACAGCCTGAGACTTTCTTGGCTAAAAAGAACAGTTCCAGTCTTATCAGTTTACTTAATCACGTGCCTCCAGTCAGCTGACAGTGTTATGCTATTCACAGATAAGGCCAATTTTTTTCAATTATTATTTTTAACATTTTCTTTGGGTGGTCTGCCTCCAATCACTCACCTAAAATAGCCAGGAAGGACCCTACCCACCTTGCTTATCAACACCTTTGAAAGTGGTTGGTTTTCCCTGAAGTGTAGACTTTACCGTGAAATGCTTACTTACAAGCCCTTAACCAACCATGCAGTTCAAGAAGAACAACATATTTACCAAGTAGGCTAAGATAAAAAGGCTATAAACAGGGGGCACCGGTACGGAGTCAGTGTGCAGGGGTACAGGCTAGTTGAGGTAATCTGTACTTGTATTTTGAGGCAAAGTGACTATGCATAGGTAACAAACAGTGAGTAGCAGCTGTGTACAAAAG